>NC_135239.1:4120712-4186429 GCF_051348905.1 Ranitomeya variabilis | reverse complement strand
CCCATATATCACCACATCCCCCCATATATCATCACACCCCCCTTATATCATCACATCCCCCCATATATCATCACACCCCCCATATATCACCACATCCCCCCATATATCACCACATCCCCCCATATATCACCACATCCCCCCATATATCATCACCACATCCCCCATATATCATCACATCCCCCATATATCATCACCACATCCCCCCATATATCATCACATCCCCCATCCCCCCATATATCATCACCCCCCCATATATCACCACATCCCCCCATATATCATCACCCCCCATATATCACCACATCCCCCCATATATCATCGCATCCCCCCCATATATCACACCCCCCATATATCACCACATCCCCCCATATATCACAACATCCCCCCATATATCATCACACCCCCCATATATCACCACATCCCCCCATATATCATCACATCCCCCCCATATATCACACCCCCCATATATCACCACATCCCCCCATATATCACCACATCCCCCCATATATCATCACACCCCCCATATATCACCACATCCCCCCATATATCATCACCCCCCCATATATCACCACATCCCCCCATATATCATCACACCCCCCATATATCACCACATCCCCCCATATATCACCACATCCCCCATATATCACCACATCCCCCCATATATCATCACCCCCCCATATATCACCACATCCCCCCATATATCATCACACCCCCATATATCACCACATCCCCCCATATATCATCACACCCCCCATATATCACCACATCCCCCCATATATCATCACACCCAACCTTTCTCTGCTCCTAGCTTCCACATGATATGCCTTTCAGCTCACCCCAGCTTTGCCCCCCACCCGTGTTATTTTTGACCTTGTTTTCTCCGGCCTGATTGTTTGCATCTGGTCCTCTCTTAATTCTCGGACCAAGATGAGCACAGACCGCTCCTCTGCTTCACACCTGAACGCACTCAGTAGAACATATATTGCACAGCACAAGTCTGCAGTGTGATTCCTAGAAGTGTCCTAGAAGTGTGAAGATTACTGTAGAATTAAAGCCAGAATGGGAACTGAAGGTAACTGGCCACAGTCACTGTAAACAATGCTTCTGATAGTTTTCACTCTCACCCCTATAATCCTTCACTTTCTAATAACCCCCCTAGTCCCTACTCCTAGTAATGAACTATCCATCTGTTCTTCAATCCTCCCCATCCATCTCACGTCCTCCTCAGAAATGTTCCTCAACATACAATCCTATGTCTCCAAGCACAGACAGCCCCCTCATGCCCTCTCCTGCTCCCACCTGCTAACACTTTCTCTGCTCCTGCTCACTGCTGGTGATATGTTTCCAAATCCTGGTCCTCCTCACCACATCCCCAGAGTCAGTTCTACCTCCCATCCACGCTCTATCACAAATTTCCGTAACCTCTCTAACCTTATACCCTTTTGCCCAGCCCCTGCTTCCCCAGTCCCACTAACAGGAGCTCTGTGGAACGCTCGCTCTGTCTGCAACAAGCTTTCATACATCCATGATCTTTTTGTTACTACCAAACTTTCCTTCCTCGCCATCACTGAAAACCTGGCTCACCCCCTCTGACACAGCCTCTCCTGCTGCACTTTCGTATGGTGGCTTCCACCTTTCTCACACACCCTGCCCCAGCAGCAAGCATGGTGGAAAAGTTGGTTTTCTCCTGTCAGATAACTGCTCCTTCACCCACATCCCACTGCCACCCTCTGTTACCCTCCCGTCCTTTGAGGTGCACTCTGTGCGCATCTACTCCCCCTCCAACTTACAACTGGCTGTCATTTACCGCCCCCCAGGGCCAGCCACCACCTTCTTTGACCACTTCACCACCTGGCTACTTCATTTCCTTTCTGCGGACATCCCCACTATCATCATGGGCAACTTCAACATCCCCATTGACACTTCCCTCTCAGCTGCCACTAAACTTCTATCTCTCACTTCCTCCTTTGGCCTCACTCAATGGTCTTCTGCAGCCACTCACAAAGATGGTCACACACTGGACCTCATCTTCACCCGCCTCTGCTCCCTATATAACCTCTCTAACTCACCTCTTCCTCTTTAAGACCACAATCTACTAACATTCTCTTCTCTCTCCACCCCATGTCTATAATCCCCACCCCACAAACTTGCACACCCTCGCAGAAATCTTAACCCCTTCCCGACCTTTGACGCCATGTAGGCGTCATGAAAACCCGTGCCAATCCGACCCATGACGCCTATGTGGCGTCATGGAAAGATCGCATCCCTGCAGATCGGGTGAAAGGGTTAACTCCATTTTCACCCGATCTGCAGAGACAGGGGGAGTGGTACTTCAGCCCAGGGGGGGTGGCTTCACCCCCCCGTGGCTACGATCACTCTGATTGGCTGTTGAAAGTGAAACAGCCAATCAGAGCGATTTGTAATATTTCACCTATGAAAATGGTGAAATATTACAATCCAGCCATGGCCGATGCTGCAATAGCATCTGCCATGGCTGGAGACCCCGATCTGCCCCCCCCACCCCACCGATCGCCCCCCCAGTCGTCCTTTCTGCCCCGATCTCCTGTCCGCTCCCCTCCTCCCTCCTGTCCGCTCCCCCGGTCCTCTTGCCCGCTCCCCCAGTCCTCCGATCCCCCCCCCGTGTTCCGATCCCACCCCCCCATACTTACCTAGCTTCGATGTCCCTCCCGGTGTCCGGCCGTCTTCTCCATGGGCGCCGCCATCTTGGAAAATGGCGGGCGCATGCGCAGTGCACCCGCCGAATCTGCCAGCCGGCAGATTCATTACAAGTACATTTTGATCGCTGTGGTAGGTTCTATCGCAGCGATCAAAATAAAAAAATAATAAATAAACACCCCCCCCCTTTATCACCCCCATAGGTAGGGACAATAATAAAATAAAGAAAATATTTTTTTTTCTTTTTCCACTAGGGTTAGGGTTAGAACTAGGGTTAGAACTAGGGGTAGGGTTAGGGGTAGGGTTAGGGTTACGGGTAGGGTTAGGGGTAGGGTTATGGCATGTGCACACAGAGCGGATCGGCTGCGGATCCGCAGCGGAATGGCCGCTGCGAATTCGAAGCAGTTTTCCATCAGGTTTACAGTACCATGTACACCTAAGGAAAACCAAATCCGATGTGCCCATGGTGCGGAAAATTCCGTGCAGAAACGCTGCGTTGTATTTTCCGCAGCATGTCAATTCTTTGTGTGGATTCCGCAGCGTTTTACACCTGTTCCTCAATAGGAATCCGCAGGTGAAATCCGCACAAAAAAACACTGGAAATCTGCTGTAAATCCGCAGGTAAAACGCAGTGCCTTTTACCTGCAGATTTTTCAAAAATCGTGCGGAAAAATCTCACACGAATCTGCAACGTGGGCACATAGCCTTAGGGTTAGGGTTGGAATTAGAGTTAGGGTTGGAATTAGGGCTAGGGTTTGAAATAGGGTTAAGATTAGGCTTGTAGTTAGGATTACGGATAGGGTTAGGGGTGTGTTGGGGTTACAGTTGCGGTTAGGGTTGGGATTAGGGTTACGGTTGGGATTAGGGTTAGGATTAGGGTTAGGGTTGGAATTAGGGTTACGGGTGTGTTGCGGTTAGGGTTGTGGTTAGGGGTGTGTTGGGGTTAGGGTTGTGATTAGGGTTATGGCTACAGTTGGGATTAGGATTAGGGGTGTGTTGGGGTTAGTGTTGAAGTTAGAATTGAGGGGTTTCCACTGTTTCGGCACATCAGGGGTCTCCAAACGCAACATGGCGCCACCATTGATTCCAGCCAATCTTGCGTTCAAAAAGTCAAATGGTGCTCCCTCCCTTCCAAGCCCCGACGTGCGCCCAAACAGTGGTTTACCCCACATTTGGGGTACCAGCGTACTCAGGACAAACTGGGCAACAACTGTTGGGGTCCAATTTCTCCTGTTACCCTTGCAAAAATAAAAAATTACTTGCTAAAACATAATTTTTGAGGAAAGAACAATTATTTTTTATTTTCACGGCTCTGCGTTATAAACTTCTGTGAAGCACTTGGGGGTTGAAAGTGCTCACCACACATCTAGATAAGTTCCTTCGGGGGTCTAGTTTCCAAAATGGGGTCACTTGTGGGGTGTTTCTACTGTTTAGGCACATCAGGGGCTCTGCAAATGCAATGTGACGCCCGCAGACCATTCCATCAAAGTCTGCATTTCAAATGTCACTACTTCCCTTCCGAGCCCTGACGTGTGCCCAAACAGTGGTTTACCCCCACATATGGGGTATCAGCGTACTCACAACAAACTGGGCAACAAATATTGGGGTCCAAATTCACCTGTTACCCTTGTGAAAATAAAAAATTGCTTGCTAAAACATCTTTTTTGAGGAAAGAAAAATGATTTTTTATTTTCACGGCTCTGCGTTGTAAACTTCTGTGAAGCACTTGGGGGTTGAACGTGCTCACCACACATCTACATAAGTTCCTTGGGGGGTCTAGTTTCCAAAATGGGGTCCCTTGTGGGGGGTTTCTACTGTTTAGGCATATCAGGGGCTCTGCAAACGTAACATGATGCCCGCAGACCATTCCATCAAAATCTGCATTCCAAAACGTCACTACTTCCCTTCCGAGCCCCGGCATGTGGCCAAACAGTGGTTTACCCCCACATATGGGGTATCGGCGTACTCAGGAGAAACTGGACAACAACTTTTGGGGTCCAATTTCTCCTGTTACTCTTGCAAAAATAAAAAATTCTAGGCTAAAAAAATATTTTTGAGGAAAGGAAACACATTTATTATTTTCATGGCTCTGCGTTATAAACTTCTGTGAAGCACTTGGGGGTTCAAAGTGCTCACCACACATCTAGATAAGTTCCCTTGGGGGTCTAGTTTCCAAAATGGAGTCACTTGTGGGGAGTTCCTACTGTTTAGGCACATCAGGGGCTCTGCAAACGCAACCTGATGCCCGCAGAGCATTCCATCAAAGTCTGCATTTCAAAACGTCACTACTTCCCTTCCGAACCCCGACGTGTGCCAAAACAGTGGTTTACCCCCACATATGGGGTATCAGCGTACTCAGGAGAAACTGGACAACAACCTTTGGAGTCCAATTTCTCCTGTTACTCTTGCAAAAATAAAAAAATTCTGGGCTAAAAAAATATTTTTGAGGAAAGGAAACACATTTTTTATTTTCACGGCTCTGCGTTATAAACTTCTGTGAAGCACTTGGGGGTTCAAAGTGCTCACTACACATCTAGATAAGTTCCCTTGGGGGTCTAGTTTCCAAAATGGAGTCAATTGTGGGGAGTTCCTACTGTTTAGGCACATCAGGGGCTCTGCAAACGCAACCTGACGCCCGCAGAGCGTTCCATCAAAGTCTGCATTTCAAAACGTCACTACTTCCCTTCCGAACCCCGACGTGTGCCAAAACAGTGGTTTACCCCCACATATGGGGTATCAGCGTACTCAGAAGAAACTGGACAACAACTTTTGGGGTCCAATTTCTCCTGTTACCCTTGGGAAAATAAAAAATTGTGGGCTAAAAAATCATTTTTGAGAAAAGAAAAATTATTTCTTATTTTCATGGCTCTGCGTTATAAACTTCTGTGAAGCACTTGGGGGTTCAAAGTGCTCACCACACATCTAGATTAGTTCCTTGGGGGGTCTAGTTTCCAAAATGGGGTCACTTGTAGGGGAGCTCCAATGTTTAGGCACACAGGGGCTCTCCAAACGCGACATGGTGTCCGCTAACGATTGGAGCTAATTTTCCATTCAAAAAGTCAAATGGCACGCCTCCCCTTCCGAGCCTTGCCGTGCACCCAAACAGTGGTTTACCCCCACATATGAGGTATCGGCATACTCAGGAGAAATTGCCCAACAAATTTTAGGATCCATTTTATCCTGTTGCCCATGTGAAAATGAAAGAATTGAGGCTAAAAGAAATTTTGTGTGAAAAAAAAGTACTTTTTCATTTTTGCAGATCAATTTGTGAAGCACCTGGGGGTTTAAAGTGCTCACTATGCCTCTAGATGAGTTCCTTGGGGGGTCTAGTTTCCAAAATGGGGTCACTTGTGGAGGAGCTCCAATGTTTAGGCACACAGGGGCTTTCCAAACGCGACATGGTGTCCACTAACGATGGAGATAATTTTTCATTCAAAAAGTCAAATGGCGCTCCTTCCCTTCCGAGCCTTACCATGTGCCCAAACAGTGGTTTACCCCCACATGTGAGGTATTGTTGTACTCAGGAGAAATTGCCCAACAAAATTTAGGATCCATTTTATCCTGTTACCCATGTGAAAATGAAAAAATTGAGGCTAAAATAATTTTTTTGTGAAAAAAAGTACTTTTTCATTTTTACGGATCAATTTGTGAAGCACCTGGGGGTTTAAAGTGCTCACTATGCTTCTAGATAAGTTCCTTGGGGGGTCTAGTTTCCAAAATGTGGTCACTTGTGGGGGAGCTCCAATGTTTAGGCACACGGGGGCTCTCCAAACGCGACATGGTGTCCGCTAAAGATTGGAGCCAATTTTTCATTCAAAAAGTCAAATGGCGCTCCTTCCCTTCCGAGCCCTGCCGTGCGCCCAAACAGTGGTTTACCCCCACATATGAGGTATCAGCGTACTCAGGACAAATTGGACAACAACGTCCCTGGTCCAGTTTCTCCTTTTACTCTTGGGAAAATAAAAAAATTGTTGCTAAAAGATCATTTTTGTGACTAAAAAGTTAAATGTTCATTTTTTACTTCCATGTTGCTTCTGCTGCTGTGAAACACCTGAAGGGTTAATAAACTTCTTGAATGTGGTTTTGAGCACCTTGAGGGGTGCAGTTTTTAGAATGGTGTCACTTTTGGGTATTTTCAGCCATATAGAACCCTCAAAATGACTTCAAATGTGAGGTGGTCCCTAAAAAAAATGGTTTTGTAAATTTTGTTGTAAAAATGAGAAATCACTGGTCAAATTTTAACCCTTATAACTTCCTAGCAAAAAAAAAAATTGTTTCCAAAATTGTGCTGATGTAAAGTAGACATGTGGGAAACGTTATTTATTAACTATTTTGTGTCACATAACTCTCTGGTTTAACAGAATAAAAATTCAAAATGTGAAAATTGCGAAATTTTCAAAATTTTTGCCAAATTTCCATTTTTTTCACAAATAAACTCAGAAATTATCGACCTAAATTTACCACTAACATGAAGCCCAATATGTCACGAAAAAACAATCTCAGAATCGCTAGGATCTGTTAAAGCGTTTCTGAGTTATTACCTCATAAAGGGACACTGGTCAGAATTGCAAAAAACGGCAAGGTCATTAAGGCCAAAATAGGCTGGGTCATGAAGGGGTTAAACACATTGATCTACACTCACTCTCTGAATCCCTCCTCCCTCTCACAGACATAAGTTCCCTACACAATGCGGATGACGCTGCCGCTCTATATAACACCACAATAGCTGTAGCTTTGGAATCTCTTACCCCTCTCACACATACCAAAGCTCGCAAAATCAACAGACAGCCCTGAAACACCAGCCTGACCAAAGAACTGAGGCGAGCTTCCAGGACTGCATAGCGGAGATGGAAAAGATCCCACTCCAACGAGTACTTCATCGCATTCAAACAGTCCCTCACTACTTTCAAGACCACACTTGCCACAGCTAAACAAACCTACTTCTCATCTCTCATATCCTCCCTGTCTCACAACCCTAAACCCTAACCCATCTCTTCAACCTATCACTAACAACTGGTGTTTTCCCCTCAAGCTTTAAACATGCCTCAATCACACCTATCCTCAAAAAACCCTCTCTTGACCCATCCTCTGGATCTAGCTATCTCCATATATCACTTCTCCCCTATGCCTCAAAACTACTGGAACAACACGTCCATCTTGAACTGTCCTCCCATCTCTCTTCCTGCTCCCTCTTCGACCGCTTACAATCAGGCTTCCGGTTACACCATTCCACTGAAACTGCCCTAACTAAGGTCACCAATGACCTATTAACTGCCAAGAGCAAGCAACACTACTCTGTCCTCCTCCTCCTGGACCTGTCTTCTGCCTTTGACTCATTGGACCATTCCCTATTATTACAGACCCTCTCATCCCTTGGCATCACAGACTTGGCCCTATCCTGGATCTCGTCATACCTAACTGACCGGACATTCAGCGTCTCCCACTCACACACCACCTCCTCACCTTGCCCCCTATCTGTCGGAGTCCCGCAAGGTTCAGTTCTAGGGCCCCTGCTCTTCTTCATTTACACTTTTGGCCTGGGACAGCTCATAGAATTTCAAGGTTTTTAGTATCGTCTCTATGCTGACGACAGACAGATCTACATCTCTGGACCAGATGTCACCACCCTACTAACCAGAATCCATCAATGTCTAGCCGTTATTTCATCCTTCTTCTCCGCTAGATTTCTAAAACTTAACATGGACGAAACAGAATTCATCATCTTTCCCCTATCTCACGTGACCCCCCCCCCACTGAACTATCCATTACAGTAAACGGCTGCCCACTCTCCCCAGTCCCACAAGCTAGCTGTCTCGGGGTAATCCTTGACACTGATCTCTCCTTCAAACCACATATCCAAGCTCTTTCCACTTCCTGCCGCCTTCAACTCAAAAATATTTAACTGATCCGTACATTCCTAAACCAAGGATCTGCAAAAACCCAAGTCCATGCCCTCATCATCTCCCACCTCGACTACTGCAACCTCCTGCTCTGTGGTCTCCCCTCTAACACTCTCGCACCTCTCCACTCTATTCTAAACTCTGCTGCCCGACTAATCCACCTGTCCCCCCGCTATTCCCCGGCCTCTCCCCTCTGTCAATTCCTTCACTGGCTCCCCATTACCCAGAGACTCCAGTACAAAAGCCTAACCATGACATACAAAGCCATCCACAACCTGTCTCCTTGTCTCCCGGTACTTTCCTGCACGCAACCTCCGATCCTCACAAGATCTCCTTCTCTACTCCCCTCTTATCTCTTCTTCCCAAAATTGCATACAAGATTTCTCTCGCACATCCCCCTACTCTGGAACTCTCTACCCCAACTTATCAGACTCTCGCCTACCATCGAAACCTTCAAAAAGAACCTGAAGACCCACCTCTTCCGACAAGCCTACAACCTGCAGTAACCACCGATCGACCAAACCACTGCACGACCAGCTCTATCCTCACCTATTGTACCCTCACCCATCCCTTGTAGATTGTGAGCCCTCGTGGGCAGGGTCCTCTCGCCTCCTGTACCAGTTGTGACTTGTATTGTTCAAGATTATTGTACTTGTTTTTATTATGTATACCCCTCCTCACATGTAAAGCGCCATGGAATAAATGGCGCTATAATAATAAATAATAATATATCATCACATCCCCCATATATCATCCAAGCCATAGAGACCCTGAAGGACAAGGCCTGCAAAACCTATGCCATCCAAAGGAAACTGTACCATCTCAAGCCACCAGTGAGGGTCTGGCTAAAAATCTTCGATGCCATAATCACCCCAATCCTCCGGTATGGCAGTTGTCACAGTTCACACCATGCTGCTAACAATATGTCACGGATCCCAGCAGTATGTCAGGGATCCCGGGGAGGATGCCTTTATTGTCCCCACCACACACCAATTTGTCACGAAGCGAGGTGGTTTGGTGGCCCCTGGTTCCTTCTGAAGGGGATTTATCTATGTCATGGATCCCACTCCGTGCTGCTACCAATTTGTCATGTATCCGCTCTCAGCATGTGACTTGGGTTGTGTCTGCAAGGGTTAATCTATCTCCCCTCTCAGTCCAGCATTCAATCTGTCCTATGCTGTAATGGGAGCATAAATCACACACCGACCCAGGCCACACACCCGCTCATACACGCTGCCACCACTCACCGAACACACGGGCGATGAGTCCCGGACTATTGCTAATACTGTCTTACCACTCATAAGGGTCAAACACTTTAAGGCTATGGATTCTTTAGAACATACAAGGTTCAACTGTTAAAGTTTTATGCTTTAATACAAAAGGTACAGTGCTTACAATAACATAGGTATACAAATATGGTAATAAAAAGACATACAACTATGCAAAACAGTATAAAATAAACAGGAGAAAACTTACAGAAATAGCTAACTTGCAGTCTGCTACTGCTCCCTGAGGGTAGGATGAATATGGACTGGATCACATCAGCTCAGCTGCCCCCATTATGTGAACAATTTTGAATTTATACAAGCCAAATTTATAGAGTCACCCTGGAGGTCAGATTTCTAGACCAGCCGCTCAAGTTGATATTCTAATTGCTTGTTTTTGATTGGACCACGGCCGCGCCCCCAATGAATATATTATTTTCTCTGAGATTCTTTGTGTAAAGCTTCCCACAGATAGATAGTGGCAGGCTGCAATTGACATCTCTCTTCCAAAGATCTAGGAGGTGCTTCCTCTCCTTCTTGGTCCTACCTAGGCCCCCTGGCGAGATTGGAGATAGAAGTCTGCCGTCTCAGGATAATACATATTAACACCTGGGTGAGACCTGCAGCCTTCAGGACAGATGTTAAATTATTACTAGTCACACAATAAACCTATACATAGTTCACTGCTCACATGTATATTTATTCATATTTCACCACACCTCCCTCCTTATGAACGTGCGTGGGGGTTGACTTACAGGTCAGCTCACGAGCACATATCTGGTTCTGCCACACCTTGGCAAGATAGGCCATCAGCATTGCCATGATCGACTCCCTCCTTATGCTGAAATGTGAAATCATATTGTTGTAATATCAGACTCCATATAAGCAATTTTCCCATTGTCCCCAACTAATCTGTTGAGCCAACTCAATGGGTTATGATCTGTGATCACGGTGAAGTTGCGCCCATAGAGGTATGGTTGCAGCTTCTGCAGAGCCCACAGAATTGCCAAACATTCCTTCTCAATGGTGGCATAAGCCATTTCTCTGGATAGAAGTTTCCTGCTTAGGGACAGAATTGGGTGCTCCTCACCTTGTTGGTTCACCTGGCTGAGAACCGCACCCAGCTCATAGGTGCTGGCATCTGTCTGCACTACAAACCGGCGAGTGAAATCTGGGGCCTGCAGGACGGGTGAACTAACCAATGCCGACTTTAGGGCACAAAATGATTCCTCACACTGAGGACTCCAGGAGACAATTTTGGGAAGTTTCTTCCTGGTCAGATCAGTTAATGGTTTGGCCAGAGCACTGTAGTTTGGTACAAACCCTTTAGTAGCCAGCCGTACCCAGGAAGGACAGTACCTGCTTCTTGGTTCGTGGGGTGGACCAGGCTGTAATGGCTTCTACCTTCCCTGGCTCAGGTTTTAGCAGTCCACCCCCACCCGATGTGCTAGATATTGGACTTCCTGCATGGCTACCTGACACTTCCCTGGCTTAACAGTAAGCCTTTGCAACACCTGAGAAAGATGTACGAGGTGTTCCTCCCAAGAATCGCTAAAGATGGCTATATCATCAAGATAAGCAACAGCAAAACCATCGCACCCTTCCAATAAGTGATTGACCAACCTCTGGAAGGTGGCAGGGGCATTCTTCATACCAAAGGGCATCACCAGAAACTCAAACAGCCCGAATGGCGTTATAAAGGCAGACCTCTCCTGAGCTTCTCTGGTCAGGGGCAACTGCCAGTATCCCCTACTCAGGTCCATGATGGTAAGGTACGATGCTTTAGCTAGCTGCTCTAACAGCTCGTCTATCCTCGGCATGGGGTAGACCTCACATGTAGTCAGTACATTTAATTTCCTGTAGTCTACACAGAACCGGGTAGTACGGTCCTTTTTCGGGACAAGAACCACAGGCGAGGCCCAGGCACTCTGGGATTTTTGTATCACCTTGAGTTTCAGCATCTCCTCTACCTGTTCCCTCATGTGTGCCTTCACCTCTGCTGACACACTGTATGCAGACTGCTGTACTGAAGGATTAGTACCAGCGTCCACATGGTGAACTGCTAAGTGTGTCCTCCCAGGCTCTCCTGTGAAGACTTCGGTGAACTCACTGAGCGCCCCCATCAGCCCAGACCGCTGACTGTGGGATAGCTCAGGGTTAAACTCTGCTGACTCCAGGGACTCCATGTACTGAGTCCCGGCCCCCACATCTAGTAACAGATCAGCCTCCCCCTCTTCAGGCAGGCTACAGACAGGTAAGACACAGGTCTCCCTGGCATGATGAGCCTTCAACATATTTACATGAAATACTTTCTGACGCTTTGCTGCTCATCTAGTGTCACCACATAATTAACATCATTGATCCCTCCCATGCGGCCTGTAATTTATTCTGTAACATAGGGACCAACACCCAAACCTTCTGCCCCTCCTCGTAGGCCCTCAGTCTGGCATTACAGTCGTACCAGACCTTCTGGTTGATTTGGGCCTGGGTCACGTTCTCATGGGCCAGGTTGCTCAGTTTTTGCATTCTCTCTCTGAGCCGCAGTACATATTCGACCACTGAGACTCGAGTAGTTCTGGGGTCGTCCTCCCAACAGTCCTTAATCAAATCAAGTGGCCCCCTGACCCACCTCCCATAAACCAGTTCAAAGGGGGAGAATCCAGTAGATGCCTGGGGTACCTCTCTGTAGGCAAACAACAGATGGGGGAGATAGCGCTCCCAGTCTCTCCCTTCAGTCTCCACCAGCATTTTGAGCATTTGCTTTAATGTTCCATTGAAACGTTCGCAGAGTCCATTGGTTTGGGGATGATAGGTGCTGGCCACAACATGCTGTACTTGTATTCTTTCACAGAGGCTTTCCATCAGATCAGACATGAACTGGGTTCCTTGATCGGTCAACATTTCCCTGGGGAAACCCACACGAGAGAACACAGTCAGTAAAGCATCCGCCACTTTGTCTGCTCGGATGGAGGACAGTGCCACAGCTTCCGGGTATCGTGCAGCATAGTCCACCACTGTGAGGATGTACTTTTTGCCAGAGCTGCTAGGTATGGCGAGTGGCCCTATGATATCCACAGCCACTCACTGGAAAGGTTCATCGATCATAGGCAGTGGTATCAATGGAGCTTTCTGTATATTCCCGGACTGTCCAACTCTCTGACAAACTACACATGATCGGCAGTAATTGGCAATATCTGTCCCCATCTTGGGCCAATAGAAGTTATGTGTCAGGTGAGCTTTAGTCTTTTGTATTCCAAGGTGTCCGGCCAGAGGAATTTCATGAGCAATTCTCAATAATTGTTCCCTAAATGGATAAGGGACGATCAGCCGCCGTTCATAGTCCCAAGATTCTGTAGTATCCGTGGGGATAGTCTCTGTATACAGTCTGCCCTGGTCCAAGTATACTCTCTCTTTGTCGAAAGCAGGAGGGGATTCGGTCTGCAAGACATCAGAGCTCCTCCAGACTGACATCTGTCTGCAGGGCCTCCTGGAAGCTCATATGGGCCTCCTGTTCGGGCAGTTCTGTCTGAGACTCATTCTCGAATCTCTGGGCCTGAGTCTGAGCCGCAGCCTGACTCCGGGTCACAGCTGCCACACACGTACAGTCCTGTACATTGCGACGTTCTCCCTCCGCGCATGGGATCTCAGGTGGGTCACTTGCTTCCACCTTCTCTGTAGCATTCACTTGCAGGGGAGAAATATAGTGGGACACCATCCTCCCCAGGTCCGTGCCTAGCAACACATTAAGTTATAGAGGAGAAGGCGTGCACTCAGTGTATGGTTAGATAGGTGCTGGCTGGATGTGGAAATGATCCAAACAAAGTCATATATTGAAGAAAACAGCCGCACTCAGGTTTGGATTTTTTAAATGCATAACAGGAGCAAAAAGTTTATTCAAGTCACCACAGTGTTAAGGCTATTAGGAGAGGGACTCCGTGGTAGGTATAAAGTAGGTGAGTAGGTAACGTTTCGACCCCTTGGTGGGTCTTTGTCAAACCTCACTTGAAAGGGGATAAGGATAGCAGAACGGAGATGCAGTGTAGAAAATCTGGAGAAATTCCCAGTTTGGACTATGGTTAATGTGTGTGGAGATCCGGAATGGCACGGAAGGGATATGTCCCCGGGAATGCTGCAGGAGCTGGAGCAGTGCCTACTTCATACCTACCACGGAGGCCCTCTCCTAATAGCCTTAACAATGTGGTGACTTGAATAAACTTTTTGCTCCTGTTATGCATTTAAAAAATCCAACCCTGAGTGCGGCTGTTTTCTTCAATACCTAGCAACACATTGGTGGGGATAGCCTCTGATACTCCCACTTCCCTCAGTCCTTTCCCTGTTCCCCTGTCCAGGTACACACGGGCCATGGGCATGTCAGGGCTGACCCCTCCAATCCCGGTTATAGACATAGTCTTTCCTGGTATGATATCGGCAGGGGTTATCATGGCTGGACGCACCAGGGTCACCTCTGCCCCAGTGTCCCTGAGACCAATGGTGACTTTATTGCCAACAGTGACAGATTGACAGTTCTCATTAGCCCTCACATCAGAGCCGGCCACAAAGAGGACAGACGGTGGGGACACAGACAGCTTTGTGGTTGTGGTTGGGCGTTTCTCCCTATCAGGGCAGACAGCGCTAACATGTCCCACTTTGTTGCAGGAGAAGCACCGGCGTGCATCACCTAAAGAATGTCTAATCCCTGGGATCCCATAGGAGGTGGGCTTGGACAGCACTGGTGATCGTCCGGCAGAGGGAGAAGGGTCTCCGTTTGGCTTACCTCCCCTCCAGCTGAATCCTGGTGGCTTCCGCACCTCAGGCATCCTGTTAGCCACATAGCAGTCCGCAATCTTTGCAGCGTGATCCGCAGTTTGTGGCTCCCGATCACACACAAATTGTCGTACATCCATGGGGCACATGTGAAGAAATTGATCCTTGACCATAAGATCCGTTAAGTCCTCAAAACTGTTAACAGAAAGTCCCCTGATCCATTGGTGGAACGTGGTCCTCAATGTGATCACAACATCTGCATAGCTGTCAGTTGATCCACGTTGTAGGTTCCGGTACGTTCTCCGATACACTTTTGGTGTTAGGCTGTATTTCCTGATCAGGGCCTCCTTTATGGCCTCATAGTTCCCATCTATCTGTGATGGGAGGCCAGCAAAAACTTCCAGGGCTTTGCCTCTCAACCCTGGGGTTAGATACTGTGCCAACTGCTCACGGGGCAGATGGTATTGCCTGCAGGTTTTTTCAAACCCCAGAAGGAAAGTATCTAAGTCCGTATCCTTCTCCATCACAGGGAAGTTTTCCAGACGTGGTCTCCTTAGATTTATGTCCTAGGAGGGGGTTATCTGAGGACTGATACCCCTCTCTATTTGAGCCATCTGTAGCTGGAAAGCTCTGTCCTCTCGGCGTTCTGCAGCCTCTCTCTCAGCCTGTCGGTCCCGGCGTTCTGCAGCCTCTCTCTCAGCTTGGCATTTTGCAGCCTCTCTCGGCCCGGTCCCGGCGTTCTGCAGCCTGTCGGTGCTGTAGAATAAGCTGCATGCACAGACTGGGATCACTTGTTCCCAGCCGTTGTAAGTCCGTTTGTAAAGTACAGTCCATAGGCTCCTCAGCACTGGCATTTCCATCAGGCATCTCCGGTGTAAGAGCTGGCATTGCTGGGTCTCTCTGAGGTGGGCTCTCTCCTTGCCCAGATGTTCCAGCACTTTGCTCTGTCCTGCTTGACCAAGGCGCGTATCAGCAGCTCCCTGGATCTGTCAGCCATCTCTATTCCTCTCTGCTCACAGAGGTCGGTCAGAGTCTCTTTGCTCTGCTTCTTGTACTGGGCTGCCATATCGGTGAACAGCCTTTTCCAAATAAAAGATAGAAAAGAAAAACGGGGAGGGGAAACTGTTTGCAAGTATGTCTAAGTAAGCACTGAGGTGAACCTTGTAGAACTGGTGCACTGCTCGCAAGGATACCAATTCTTTAGTACAGGGAATAATTGCTTAAACCATGCACTAATGCTCTACTAAAAATAATTCTATCCCACCACTGTGCCACCAATTGTCATGGATCCCACTCCGTGCTGCTACCAATTTGTCATGTACCAGCTTCTCAGCACACGACTTGGGGCTGTGTCTGCAAGGGTTAATCTATCTCACCTCTCTCAGTCCAGCATTCAACCTCTGTCCTATGCTGTAATGGGAGCATAAATCACACGCCGACCCAGGCCACACACCCACTCATACACACTGTCACCACTCATCGAGCACATGGGCGATGAGTCCCGGAAATATTACTAATACTGTCTACCACTCATAAGGGTCAAACACTTTAAGGCTATGGATTCTTTAGAACATACAAGGTTCAACTGTTAAAGTTTTATGCTTTAATACAAAAGGTACAGTGATTACAATAAAAAAAGGTATAAAAATATGGCAATAAAAAAAGACATACAACTATGCAAAACAGTATAAAATAAACAGGAGAAAACTTACAGAAATAGCTAACTTGTAGTCTGCTTCTGCTCCCTGAAGGTAGGATGAATTTAGACTGGATCACATAAGCTCAGCTGCCTGTTGTGAATTCCGTTCTGGAGCTCCCTCCTGTGGTTGCTAATGGTATTTTTGTGAGTTCTGCCCTTGGGCTCCCTCTGGTGGTTTCGAGTGGAACTGCTGCTCCTTTAGGTAGCTGTAGCAGCTGCCTCCACTGATCGCCTTGCCTGGGTTTGTTACTTAAACCTGCTCTGGGCTTTAGTTCATGCCAGCTGTCAATGATATTGGTTGGATTTGGTTCTCTCCTTGGATTTCTCATATGGCCTGTCCTTGTCAGCAAAAGATAAGTTTTTGCTAGTTTTTGTTTGTCCATTTGTTTGGACTCTATTGCTCTGCAAATATGTCTCTTTTTGTCCAGCTTGTCACTATGTCATATTCAGGCTAGCTGGAAGCTCTGGGGAAGCAGATTTGCCCCTCCACACCGTGAGTCGGTGTGGAGTTCATTTTTTGTAAACTCTGCGTGGATTTTGTAGTTTTTAATACTGACCGCACAGTATCCTTTTATCTCTGTCTATCAAGTTTAGTATTGGCCTCCTTTGCTGAAATCTGATTTCATTTCTGGGTACGTCATTTCCCTCTCCACTCACAGTTAATATTTGTGATTTGCTATCTTTCCTTTGGGGGTTTTCTCTGAGGCAAGATAGCTTTCTATTTCCCACTTTAGGGGTAGTTAGCTCTTAGGCTGTGACGAGGTGTCTAGGGAGAGTCAGGAACATCCCACGGCTATTACTAGTGTTGTTGTTAGGATTAGGAACTGCGGTCAGTAGAGATACCACCTCCTCAGAGCTCGTCCCATGTTGCGTTTTAGCCACCAGGTCATATCAGTGTGGCCTCTTAACCACCAGGTCATAACAGTACAGCTGGCCCACAATGTGTTAAATGCATCTCAAAAGAGGGAAAAGAAAGTTCTGAGTCATTTTTTTTTCCTTTGTAGCTTGTTTTGTCTTTTTTTTTTCCCCTTAATCTCTTGGTGGTTCAGGATTTTGGTGCTGATAAGGAGGTTCAGGGTCTGTCCTTGCGTGTGGATCAACTCGCTGCAAGGGTACAGAGTATCCAAGATTATGTTGTCCTGACTCCGGTATTAGAGCCTAGAATTCCTATTCCTGATTTGTTTTCTGGGGATAGATGTAAATTTTTGAACTTCAAAAATAATTGCAGATTGTTTTTTGCTCTGAGACCCCATTCCTCTGGTGACCCCATTCAGCAGGTGAAGATTGTTATTTCTTTGCTGCGTGGCGACTCGCAGGACTGGGCATTCTCCCTTGAGCCAGGAAATCCTGCATTGCTCAATATTGACGCATTTTTTCAAGCGCTCGGATTGCTGTATGACAAGCCTAATTCTGTGGATCAGGCAGAAAAGACTTTGCTGGCTCTGTGTCAGGGTCAGGAAGCAGCAGAAGTATACTGCCAGAAATTTAGAAAGTGGTCTGTGCTCACAAAATGGAATGAGTATGCCCTGGCAGCGATTTTCAGAAAGGGTCTTTCTGAAGCCCTTAAAGATGTTATGGTGGGGTTTCCCACGCCTGCTGGTCTGAATGAGTCAATGTCTTTGGCCATTCAGATCGATCGGCGTCTGCGCGAGCGCAAGGTGGTGCACCATATGGCAGTGTCCTCTGAGCAGAGTCCTGAGCCTATGCAATGTGATAGGATTTTGACTAGAGCAGAAAGGCAGAAATTCAGACATCAGAATGGCCTGTGTTTTTACTGTGGTGATTCTGCTCATGCTATCTCTGATTGCCCTAAGCGTACTAAGAGGGTCCCTAGGTCTGTTACCATTAGTACTGTACAGCCTAAATTTCTCTTGTCTGTTACCCTGATTTGCTCATTGTCGTCCTTTTCTGTTATGGCATTTGTGGATTCTGGCGCTGCCCTGAACTTAATGGACTTAGAATTTGCCAAGCGCTGTGGTTTTTCCTTGGAGCCTTTGCAGAGCCCTATTCCCTTAAGGGGGATTGATGCTACACCATTGGCCAAGAATAAACCTCAGTACTGGACACAGTTGACCATGTACATGGCTCCAGCACATCAGGAAAATATTCGCTTTTTGGTGTTGCATAATTTGCATGATGTTGTTGTGCTGGGTTTTCCAAGGTTACAGGTACATAATCCAGTGCTGGATTGGAGATCTATGTCTGTAACTGGTTGGGGTTGTCAGGGGATACATAGTGATATTCCTTTGATGTCAATTTCCTCGCCCCCTTCTTCTGAAGTTTCTGAGTTTTTGTCGGATTTCCAGGATATATTTGATGAGCCCAAGATCAGTTCCCTGCCTCCTCATAGGGACTGCGATTGTGCCATTAATTTGATTCCTGGCTGTAAGTTCCCTAAGGGCCGACTTTTCAATCTGTCTGTGCCAGAGCATGCCGCTATGCGGAGTTATGTACAGGAGTCCTTGGAGAAGGGGCATATTCGCCCGTCTTCGTCACCATTTGGAGCGGGATTTTTTTTTGTTGCCAAGAAGGATGGCTCCTTGAGACCCTGTATAGATTATTGCCTTCTCAATAAGATCACGGTCAAATTCCAGTACCCTTTGCCTTTACTTTCTGATTTGTTTGCTCGGATTAAGGGGGCCAGTTGGTTTACTAAAATCGACATTCGAGGGGCGTATAATCTCGTGCGTATTAAACAAGGTGATGAATGGAAAACAGCATTTAATACGCCCGAAGGCCATTTTGAATATCTTGTGATGCCATTCGGGCTCTCTAATGCTCCATCGGTATTTCAGTCCTTTATGCATGATATCTTCTGGAATTATCTGGATAAATTCATGATTGTGTATTTGGATGATATTTTGATTTTTTCCGATGATTGGGAGTCTCATGTGAAGCAGGTTAGGATGGTATTTCAGGTCCTTCGTGCTAATGCGTTGTTTGTGAAGGGGTCTAAGTGCCTCTTTGGAGTTCAGAAGGTTTCTTTTTTGGGTTTCATTTTTTCTCCCTCGGCTATTGAGATGGACCCTGTTAAAGTCCAGGCCATTCATGATTGGACTCAACCCACATCTGTAAAGAGCCTTCAGAAATTTTTAGGCTTTGCTAATTTTTATCGCCGCTTTATTGCTAATTTTTCTAGTGTGGTGAAGCCTCTGACCGATTTGACGAAGAAGGGCGCTGATGTGATGAATTGGTCCTCTGCGGCTGTTGAGGCCTTTCAGGAGCTTAAACGTCGTTTTACTTCTGCCCCTGTGTTGCGTCAGCCAGATGTTTCGCTCCCTTTTCAGGTTGAGGTTGATGCTTCTGAGATTGGGGCAGGGGCCGTTTTGTCTCAGAGAAATTCTGATGGCTCTTTGATGAAACCATGTGCTTTCTTCTCCAGAAAGTTTTCACCTGCTGAGCGTAATTATGATGTCGGCAATCGGGAGTTGTTGGCTATGAAGTGGGCATTTGAGGAGTGGCGACATTGGCTTGAGGGAGCCAAGCATCGCGTGGTGGTCTTGACTGATCACAAGAATCTGATTTACCTCGAGTCTGCTAAGCAGTTGAATCCTAGACAAGCTCGGTGGTCTCTGTTTTTCTCCCGTTTTGATTTTGTGGTCTCGTATATTCCAGGATCTAAGAATGTCAAGGCTGATGCCCTTTCTAGGAGTTTTTTGCCTGACTCTCCGGCAATTCTTGAGCCGGCTGGGATCCTCAAGGAGGGGGTGATTCTTTCTGCCATCTCCCCTGATTTGCGGCGGGTACTTCAGGAGTTTCAGGCTGATAAACCTGACCGCTGTCCTGTGGGGAGACTGTTTGTCCCTGATAGATGGACTAGCAGGGTAATTTCTGAGGTTCATTGTTCGGTGTTGGCTGGTCACCCTGGGATTTTCGGTACCAGAGATTTGGTGGCTAGGTCCTTTTGGTGGCCTTTCTTGTCGCGGGATGTGCGTTCGTTTGTGCAGTCCTGTGGGACCTGTGCTCGGGCTAAGCCTTGCTGTTCCCGTGCCAGTGGGTTGCTTTTGCCTTTGCCTATTCCTGAGAGGCCCTGGACGCATATTTCCATAGATTTTATTTCTGATCTTCCTGTTTCTCAGAAGATGTCTGTCATCTGGGTGGTTTGTGACCGTTTTTCTAAGATGGTCCATTTGGTACCGTTGCCTAAGTTGCCTTCCTCCTCTGATTTGGTTCCATTATTTTTTCAGCATGTGGTTCGTTTACATGGTATTCCGGAGAATATTGTGTCTGACAGAGGTTCCCAGTTCGTTTCTAGGTTTTGGCGGTCCTTTTGTGCTAGAATGGGCATTGATTTGTCTTTTTCTTCAGCATTCCATCCTCAGACAAATGGCCAAACGGAGCGAACCAATCAGACCTTGGAAACCTATTTGAGATGCTTCGTGTCTGCTGATCAGGATGATTGGGTGACCTTTTTGCCGTTGGCCGAGTTTGCCCTTAATAATCGGGCTAGTTCGGCTACCTTGGTTTCGCCTTTTTTTTGTAACTTTGGTTTTCATCCTCGTTTTTCTTCGGGGCAGCTTGAGCCTTCTGACTGTCCTGGTGTGGATTCTGTGGTGGACAGGTTGCAGCAAATTTGGACTCATGTGGTGGACAATTTGACGTTGTCTCAGGAAAAGGCTCAACGTTTTGCTAACCGTCGTCGGTGTGTTGGTCCCCGGCTTCGTGTTGGGGATTTGGTCTGGTTGTCTTCTCGTCATGTTCCTATGAAGGTTTCTTCCCCTAAGTTCAAGCCTCGCTTTATTGGGCCTTATAAGATTTCTGAAATTATCAATCCGGTGTCTTTTCGTTTGGCCCTTCCAGCTTCTTTTTCCATTCATAATGTGTTCCATAGATCCTTGTTGCGGAGATATGTGGTACCTATGGTTCCCTCCATTGATCCTCCTGCTCCGGTGTTGGTTGAGGGAGAATTGGAATATGTGGTGGAGAAAATTTTGGATTCTCGTTTTTCGAGGCGGAAGCTCCAATATCTGGTCAAGTGGAAGGGTTATGGCCAGGAGGATAATTCTTGGGTTGTTGCCTCCGATGTTCATGCTGCCGATTTGGTTCGTGCTTTCCATTTGGCTCGTCCTGATCGGCCTGGGAGCTCTGGTGAGGGTTCGGTGACCCCTCCTCAAGGGGGGGTACTGTTGTGAATTCCGTTCTGGAGCTCCCTCCTGTGGTTGCTAATGGTATTTTTGTGAGTTCTGCCCTTGGGCTCCCTCTGGTGGTTTCGAGTGGAACTGCTGCTCCTTTAGGTAGCTGTAGCAGCTGCCTCCACTGATCGCCTTGCCTGGGTTTGTTACTTAAACCTGCTCTGGGCTTTAGTTCATGCCAGCTGTCAATGATATTGGTTGGATTTGGTTCTCTCCTTGGATTTCTCATATGGCCTGTCCTTGTCAGCAAAAGATAAGTTTTTGCTAGTTTTTGTTTGTCCATTTGTTTGGACTCTATTGCTCTGCAAATATGTCTCTTTTTGTCCAGCTTGTCACTATGTCATATTCAGGCTAGCTGGAAGCTCTGGGGAAGCAGATTTGCCCCTCCACACCGTGAGTCGGTGTGGAGTTCATTTTTTGTAAACTCTGCGTGGATTTTGTAGTTTTTAATACTGACCGCACAGTATCCTTTTATCTCTGTCTATCAAGTTTAGTATTGGCCTCCTTTGCTGAAATCTGATTTCATTTCTGTGTACGTCATTTCCCTCTCCACTCACAGTCAATATTTGTGGGGGGCTGTCTTTCCTTTGGGGGTTTTCTATAAGGCAAGATAGCTTTCTATTTCCCACTTTAGGGGTAGTTAGCTCTTAGGCTGTGACGAGGTGTCTAGGGAGAGTCAGGAACATCCCACAGCTATTACTAGTGTTTTTAGGATTAGGAACTGCGGTCAGTAGAGATACCACCTCCTCAGAGCTCGTCCCATGTTGCGTTTTAGCCACCAGGTCATATCAGTGTGGCCTCTTAACCACCAGGTCATACAGCTGCCCCCATTATGTGAACAATTTTTAATGTATACAAGCTACATTTATAGAGTCACCCTGGAGGTCAGATTTCTAGACCAGCCCCTCAAGTTGATATTCTAGATGCTTGTTTTTGATTGGACCACGGCCGCGCCCCCAGTGAATATATTATTTTCTGTGAGATCCTTTGTGTAAAGCTTCCCACAGATAGTGTCAGGCTGTAATTGACATCTCTCTTGCAAAGAGCCGAAGGTGTGAAGCGCTTCCTCTCCTTCCTGGTTCTAGCTAGGCCCCCTGGCGAGATTGGAGACAGAAGTCTGCTGTCTCACGATAATACATATTAACACCTGGGTGAGACCTGCAGCCTTCAGGACAGATGTTACTAGTCACACAATAAACCTATATATAGTTCACTGCATACATATATATTTATACATATTTCACCACAATCTATATCCCACTTCCCAGTTCCGGTTTGGAACTTGCAGCTCTATGGCGCCCCCTGTTGTGAATTCTGTTCTCGGGCTCCCTCCTGTGGTCGTGAATGGTACTTTGGTGAGTTCTGTTCTTGGACACCCTCTGGTGGCTTTGAGTGGAACTGCTGATCTTTGAGGTTGGCTTTCTCTGCTGCCCTCGTTTATTGCTGCTGCTGGCTTCCCTATTTAACTCTGCCCAGGTCGTTAGTCCATGCCAGCTGTCAATGTCTCAGTACTGGTTCAGATCTCTCTTGGAATTCTCTGATGACCTGACTACTCCAGCAGAAGCTAAGTCCTTGCTAGTCATTTGCTGTTCATTGATTTTTTGAATATATTTTTCAGTACATGCTATGTTTCAGTCCAGCCTGCTATTATGATATTTCCTTGCTAGCTGGAAGCTCTGGTGGTGCAGAGCTGCACCTCCACACCGTGAGTCGGTGTGGAGGTCTTTTTGCACACTCTGCGTGGTTTTTGTAGTTTTTAATACTGACCGCATAGTTCCCTTTCCTATCCTCTGTCTTTCTAGAGCAGATTCGGCCTCCTTTGCTAAAATCTGTTTCATTCCTGTGTTTGTCACTTCCCTCTTAACTCACAGTTAATATTTGTGGGGGGCTACCTTTACTTTGGGGAATTTCTCTGAGGCAAGGTAGGCTGCTATTTCTATCTTTAGGGGTAGTTAGCTCTTAGGCTGTGAAGAGGCGTCTAGGGAGAGTTAGGCACGCTCCACGGCTATTTCTAGTGTGTGTGATAGGATTAGGGATTGCGGTCAGTAGAGTTACCACTTCCTCAGAGCTTGTCCCAGGTTTTCTGTTTTAACCATCAGGTCACTTCGGGTGCTCCTAACCACCAGGTCATAACAGCCCCCCTTACGCTCAGGTCAGATTAGGTACTGCACCCAGGGTAATTGATCGCCAAAAAGGCTGCCTGTTATGGACTGGCTATTGGGCACGCTGCAGCGAGGGCGATATAACTACTCCCACACAGGCGGGAACAATAGTTATCAACGCCGCCGTCGCTATAAAGATTCCCAATTGCACAGAACAAAGTATGCTGCCACCAGCTCCGATTCCACAAGGGTTAACGGGTCTGGAGCCGACCCAAATCAGTAGCGTAATTCACTTCAGATGAAGTGACAGTTCGTTTATAGAGTATGAAGCGACAAGCTAGTAAATTATATATTTTACTCCAAAAAAAAGGTATGCAGTGTTTACAAGGTATAAAAAGATTTTGTCTTCTTTGTAATATCATGTGTACATTACAGATTACAAATAAAGTAGGTTTAACATTGAAAAGAGAACACTTACAGGTCGTTATGTCATGGTATCATCTTGGCTGGCCTGTGGCTTAGGAGGATAAATACATCCAGATGCATAGCCCCCCTCTGTATCAGCAGCAGGACCCCGGACACAAGACGCTGCTGGAATCCTGTCTCACTAATATATCTCACAGCCTAAAACCCAGGCACTCCCCCTGTGGTGACCACTTAGAAGCTGAAACCTCCTCTTTACTTACAGCTATGGTAACTATTTCTCTAGTCACCTTCCACGACAGTCACCTTGGAGGTTGTCTCCCTGCACTAGTGGGGGACAGGAAACACAAAGAGGTTAAATAACCCTTCCCTTCCTGCTATCTCCAGTTATTTCCTGTCCCCCAGTGGGGCATGAAGAGGTTCCTTCAGGTGCTGCTGTGGCCGGCGAATGGAGCACCTGGAAGTTCTTACCAGCTGGGCAGCTGAGGTCGGGCGGTGCTACCTCTCCTCCTCCGTGGGACTGCTCCCGTCTCCATCTGCCATGGACTCGGGAACCCCTTTTTCCCGCGCCTCCACCGGAGGTAAAGCGGGGTGGTGATGTGCTGCCGGGGTCTTCTCGGAGCTCCCCGGCATCCTCCTCCTGGCGTGTAGTGGAGTTCCGGGTTCGCGCGCGCCAGATGTGACATCAGCATCGGGCAGCACGGTGGCGCAGTGGATAGCACTACAGCCTTGCAGCGCTGGAGTTCTGGGTTCAAACCCCACTAAGGACAACATCTGCAAAGAGTTTGTATGTTCTCTCCGTGTTTGCGTGGGTTTCCTCCGGGTACTCCGGTTTCCTCCCACATTCCAAAGACATACTGATAGGGAATTTAGATTGTGAGCCCCAACAGGGACAGCAATGATAATGTGTGCAAAACTGTAAAGCGCTGCGGAATATGTTAGCGCTATATAAAAATAAAGATTATTATTATTATTATTATCAGCAGTGCACTTCCGGTTTATGGCCTGGGGCTCCACGCTGGAACGCACGCCATCTCCTGCGTTCCATGTGGGGCTGAATCGCCTGCACTATAGGGTCGTCATGGGCCTCTATACGGACCAAGGAGAGGAGGAGCACACGATTAGCGCTGGACCTCGATACCTTCATATCCTGGTCAGGAGCCTCCAGGTAAGACGCTGTGTCTCTGTCTCTGTGTGACAGATTGACCATGGACGGCAACAAACCCTCTGCTACATCTGCAGATCCCATCATTCACCCTTCTACCGTGAGTAGCTGGGCTGGTCCCTTCACTGTTCAAACGTTGTTAGTATGGGTCATTTAGTATACCTCTCTCTTTTAGGGAGAAAAGGTCTCTGCCCCAAAGAACAAACCCAGCCGCAAGTGTGGTGTTTGTGGCTCCCGGCTACCTTCCGCCTACAAGAAGGCCCTGCCTCAACCCTGTATGGATGACATATTACGTGCTGAACAGCCATCCCTCCTGGACAGCATTAAAACTCTGATTAAACAGGAGGTACAAACCTCCATGGCAGCCTTTTCCCAGCCCCAGGTGTCGCATCCTCCCCCCCTCAAAAAAGAGGAAAATGGCCGGTTGAAACTGATTCTGACTCTGGTGAGGTTCATATCTCAGAGTCAGACAATAATTGGGAAAATGAGGGCTCCACATCCACCCCTAAACCTGACGGGGAAAAAAATATTTTTCTTAGGATATGGATGAGCTTGTTTCCATAGTAAGAAGCACCATGGGGGTTGAGGAAGTGGAGGAAAAACATTCTGTTCAGGATGAAATGTTTGGGGGTCCGAAACCCAAAAGCAAAAAAGAGTTTCCTATTCATGAAAATGTTCAGAACCTTATTTTTCAGGAGTGGGCTTCCCCAGAGAAGGGCTTTAGTGTACCTTCAGATTTTATGAACCGCTTTCCCCTAGAAGGTGACAATTCTATTTGGGAGGTTCCCAGGGTGGACATCCAGGTCTCTAAAGTTACTAAAAAGACGTCTCTCCCATTTGAGGATTCCTCTCAATTAAAAGATTTAATGGATCGGAAAATAGAAAGCCACCTAACGAAGTCCTGGGAATCCTCTACAAATTTGCTTAAAGCAAATATTGCATCTACATGCGTCGCCAGGGCCCTAGTCCTCTGGCTTCGCAAATTAGAGGAACATCTCTCCCAGGGTACTTCCAGAGAGGAAATCCTGGACTTCCTACCCCTTCTTCAAAAGGCAACAGGGTTCTTAGCCGATGCCTCAGGGGAATCCGTTCGTGTGGCTGCTCGGTCCCTAGTCCTCTCTAACTCAGCCAGGAGAGCCCTTTGGCTGAAGTCTTGGGGAGGTGACATCACCTCTAAAACCAAACTCTGTGCCATCCCCTTTCAGGGACACCATGTGTTCGGGCCAGTCTTGGATGATATCCTTGCAAAGGCATCTGATAGGAAAAAAAAAGGCTTCCCGAACAAAAAAGTTGTTAGGAAGCATTTTTTTCGTCCCCCTCGTGACCAGTCCTCCCAAAAGGACTTCAGGGGAAAAGGTAAAACGTGTCTATGGAGCTACCCGAAGGGGGGTGGAGGCAGGAATATCCTTGTGCCTCAACAGCAACAGACGCCTGATAAACAGTGACTCTCCGGTGGGGGGCTGACTCTCGCAGTTTCTCGCCCAATGGCAGTCCATATCCACGAACCATTGGATCCTGTACACCATACAATTCGGACTGAAATTGGAATTCGAGAGCCCCCCCAATGCCTGAGAATTACCCCGAAACAGTCCCCAGACCTCCAGGACTCCCCTCTCTTTCAAATTCAGGATCTCTTGTGAGAAAAAGTGATCTCTCATGTACCTCAGCAGGACTTAGGCAGACGTCATTACTCTCGTCTATTCCTCATAAGAAAACCCTCCGGAAAATGCAGAGTGATCATAAATTTAAAACCCCTGAACCAGGTCATCAAATACCGGAGATTCAAGATGGAGTCAATCAGAACGGCAATCCCACTTATCGGGCAAAACTGGGTAATGGCTACGATAGACATGAGGGACGACTATTATCATGTTCCGATCCATCCGGATCACAGGAGATTCCTCAGGTTTGCGGTCTCTCACAGCCGCAAGATCACTCACTTTCAGTTCAATGTGCTTCCCTTCGGAGTATCCTCAGCCCCGGGGGTATTCTCAAAAATCATGAGAGAAGCAGTCATCTTCATTCGTCTTCAGGGAATTTGCCTCGTCCCTTACTTAGACGACCTTCTCATCATTGCTCCATCAACATCTCAGTTGAACCAAGATGTGTCAAAGCCTCTAAGTATACTCGAGTCCCTAGGCTGCATCCCAAATCTCCAGAAGTCGGACCTACAACCTTCCACAAGGAAAATATTCCTGGGGATTCTCTTTGACTCATAGGAAAGAACGTCCTTCCTTCCCAAAGATCATCATCGCGACCTTTGTCAGAGAATCTCCAGATTCAGACAACAAAGGTCTCCAACCCTAAAAGAGTCCATGTCCATTCTTGGGTCCCTAACTTCATGTATTCAGTCAGTATCCTGGGCCCAGGCACATACAAGAACCCTCCAGACTCACATCCTCCTATACTCATGAAGGTATCAGAATACTCTATCCAGGAAAATTCCACTTCCCGGACACGTGAAGTCGACCCTCTCGTGGTGGCTAAAGGGCCGGAACCTTCGGCGGGGGGTAAGCTGGGACCAGCTTCCCCTGAAAGTGCTTCATACAGATGCCAGCCGAAGAGGTTGGGGCGCCGTGGTGGAAGAAACATATTTTCATGGACTATTGTCCCCAGACATAGGTTCCAGATCTTTCAACCTGAGGGAATTAAAGGCAGTAGAGGAAGCACTGATAGCCGCTTCATCTCTCGTCCAATGCCATCATGTCCGTGTCTACTCCGACAACATAATGACGGTGGCTTATCTTCGGCATCAAGGGGGCACGAAGTATGCCAGTCTGAAGCTAGTTGCAGCAGGGATATTTCTCTGGGCAGAGAAACACCTGCTTTCATTCTCAGCAGTACATCTGAGGGGCTCGGACAACACCCAGGCGGATTTGTTCAGCAGGAAGGACGTCCATCCTGGGAAATGGTGCCTGAACCAAGAGGTCTTCCTATCCCTAACCTTGAGACGGGGAAGCCCGGAGGTCAACTTATTTGCAAATGCCCAAAACGCAAAATCAAAAACATATTTCTCCCTCAGCCCCATGCATGGGGCTCTGGGGATAGATGCTTTCGTTCATTCATGGACCTTCAAGCTGGCTTACGCCTTTCCACCAATTCCGATGTGGTCAAAGACTCTGCAGAAGATCCGGTCAGACAAAGTCACGACAATCCTAATTGCCCCAATGTGGCCGGGTCGGAGCTGGTACAGCGCCTTGAGGGACATGGCCGAAGAAGGACCCATACTTCTTACTCAAAGAACAGACCTCCTTTTTCAAGGTCCCCTACTTTACCCAGGACTCAAAAAGTTGAACCTGGCGGCCTGGCTACTGAGACCGACATCTTAAAGGCCAGAGGCCTCTCAGACAGGGTTATCCAAACTCTCCAAAAGAGTAGGAAACCTGTGACCAATGCTATCTATGGCAAAGTGTGGAAGAAGTTCTCTTCCTGGGGTCTTCCCAGTGTCCCTGACCCCTTCCACCCCAACATTGCTCAAATCCTAGACTTCCTCCAGGAGGGGTTAGATCTAGGGCTCACCCCGAGTACACTAAAAGTTCAGATATCGGCCCTTTATTCTTTTTTGACCAGGACCTGGCTTGCCTCTGCTGGATCAAAAGATTCATGACTTCTGCAAGCAGATTACGTTCTAGACTCCCTATTCGGGTTCCCCCTGGGATCTAAATTTAGTGTTCAATAGTCTAACTCAGCCACCGTTTGAGCCCTTGTCTTCATTACGCCTTAAAATCCTAACGCTTAAAACTGTGTTCCTTGTGGAAATTACCACGGCTAGGTGCATAGGAGAATTGCAGGCCCTGTCTGTTCAAGAACCCTTCCTATCCTTAAATTCAGATAGTATAGTCCTGCGTCTAGATCCCGCCTTTATGCCCAAAGTCGTTTCGGATTTTCATAGGGGTCGGGATGTCTTATTGCCCTCATTTTGCCCAAATCCTTCCAACACGAAGGAGGAAAGCTTCCACACCCTGGATGTCCGCAGGGTAGTCCTCCACTACCTGGAGCAATCCAAGGCTTGGATGATCAACCAGAATGTCTTTATCCAGTTCTCAGGACAGAATAAAGGAAGGAAAGCAGCTAAGAGCACAATTGCAAACTGGATTAAGCAGGCCATCTGCCTTGCATACTTGGCAAAAGATCTCCCTCCGCCGATATCGCTGAAAGCCCATTCTACCCGGTCAGTCTCCACTTCATGGGCAGCAAGAGGGAACGCCTCATCTGAGCAGATATGCAGAGCAGCCACCTGGTCTTCTGTACATACTTTCATCAGACACTACAGACTAAATTTCGACAGGGATCTGACATTCGGCAGATGCGTTCTACAGGCCGTAGTCCCTCCCTAAAGAAATTATCGTTGGTATAACTCCAAGGTGACTGTCGTGGAAGGTGACTAGAGAAAATAGAATGTCTTACCAGTAATTCAGTTTCTAGGAACCTTCCACGACAGCACTAATTTCCCTATCTAATATTAATTGGATGATTCCTGCACTTAGGTGGTAACTATTCACGCTAGTATGGCCAGAAAAAACACTGGAGATAGCAGGAAGGGGAGGGTTATTTAACCTCTTTGTGTTTCCTGTCCCCCACTAGGGTGGGGAGACAACCTCCAAGGTGACTGTCGTGGAAGGTTCCTAGAAACCGAATTACCGGTAAGACTAATTCTATTTTTTATGCATAGCTCACTGTATGAACCTCGCATAAGTAAGACACGATGCTCATGATGTTCCCCACGTCAGGGACGTTCTTTTAAGTGTAAATACGGATCTATTACCTGAACCGCTTACTGAGAAATCCGCACTTTGCACTCTTTGCGTTTAGCTGCTCGCGCTTTCAGTGGGTGATGGATCTACCGATGGACATCTGGAATATATAATTCTTATCTGTCTAGCCCAAATTGGAGCTGCGATATATAACTTTAATAGAGCAAAGAAACTCAGGGCTTACACCAGTTCCAACTAGTATTAGATGGGAGGAGGGATGAGATGAGTAGTTTTCACAGTCTGGTATTTGCAGGGTAGAACCATAAAACTTCAGTGACTCTAGTGAGGGTTTTGAATTACAAACATACCAGCAGCAGGCAGAGAGAGAAGAGGGGGGATCGGAATAGCCCGTAGCGTGTGTTCTCTGCTCTTAGATGTAGCAGAGCTCGGTGTGTGCGATAATACACAATTAAATACCTTGTGTTCCTGACAGCAGTGAAGTCTGGGGCCCTCTCACATACCCAGACTGGTCAAAGTGGGATTCAAGTCAAAAAGAAATATTCCACCTCGAATTCTGTAAACACCTTCTCCAGGTCCATCGGAGCACCACCAACAATGCCTGTCGGGCTGAGCTGGGCAGATTCCCACTGCACCTAGCAGTCCTGAAGAGGGTGCTGTCCTTCCAGGCTCACCTACAGAGTAGCAACCCAAGCTCCCATCACCATAAAGCCATACTACATATAGGTGGTCCCCACAAACCAGGACCCCTAGAACAGCTCACCCAAACCCAACCTGACCGAACCGTCAACCAAAACAACTTGACAAAAGCCACAATCCGGAAGATGGTAGAGGAGGGACAGGAGAGGTACGTCAATGTCTGGAGGAACGGATAAGCAGCTCACAGAAACTGACCGTGTACCAGAGTCTACAGAGAGACTACAGACTGGCTCCATATCTGGAGAAACTCTCGGACCCCAGAGATCGCCAGATCCTGAGCCGGTATAGACTCAGTGCCCACAATCTGGCCATCGAGGTCGGCTGGCACAGACAGAGCTACAAGCCCAGGGAGGACAGACTGTGCCTACACTGTTTGAAAAAACTGACCGTCACATCCATACATAGACTAAGTGTGAACAGGTGCTAAACCTAGAGTCGCTAACTCCTATACATTCAAGCAAATAAGGCAGCACACTGTAGCGCCGAAACATGCAAGCATGAAACATGAAAATTTAACTGCATTACTGCACTAGAAATATGAAAAATAAGAGCGTTTAGCGCATAAAAAAGGCCAATTTTATGTGTACCTGGTAGCCACTTTACGGCATCTCTCTTATACCAGGTCCTACGAGTCTATGTATGGATGTGACGGTCAGTTTTTTCAAATGTATTATTTAGCTTTCTGACCGAGCACTCCGCCTCCTAGTCACAGGTGTTTTCATTACAGCAGGTCCAATACCCCTCCACAGAGAGAGAGAGAATGTAGTCTAAGAAGAGGTTTTCATAGGCACCCATTCAGATGGAGATGTTTATTCTCAGTGAGGAAGGAAATTGTAGGACCTGGTAAAAGAGAGATGCCGTAAAGTGGCTACCAGGTACACATAAAATTGGCCTTTTTTATGCGCTAAACGCTCTCATTTTTCATATTTCTAGTGCAGTAATGCAGTTAAATTTTCATGTTTCATTTTCGGTGCTACAGTGTGCTGCCTTATTTGCTTGAATGTGCCTACACTGTGACCTGGAGGCCCTGGAGGAGGGAACCACTTCCTGCTACACTGCACCAAATACTCAGCAGTGAGGGACACTCATTTCAGGAGACTCTCTGATCTCTTCACGGATTTTAGCTCCATGAAGGAGGAAGAGAAAACATATATCCTGCTGGGAGAAGAAGAGAGCGCAGTGGAGATAGCAGCACAGTATGTGAGCGCGTGCCATAGACTGCGAGAAAGACAGCCATGATATGCCATGGACTTCCTTACCCCCCACCCTGTACCCCATCCATCGTTCCAACAGTTCGCACCCATTATCCCCACAGTCCCTGCTCCCTATTCCCTACTGTACTTGTGCTTTGGCAAAACTAACGTTTATTTGGTCCTGCCAATAAAGCTTCTTTTGAATGTGATATCATCACACCCTTCCATATATCATCACATCACCCCTGATATCATCACATCTCTTCTCCCCCTCAGCCTGGCCCCTGCAGACACCAGGCTAGGGGGATCTCCTTCCCCCCTCTGCCCGGCCCCTGCACACACCAGCCTAGGGGGATCTCCTTCCCCCCTCTGCCCGGCCCCTGCACACACCAGCCTAGGGGGATCTCCTTCCCCCCTCTGCCCGGCCCCTGCACACACCAGCCTAGGGGGATCTCCTTCCCCCCTCTGCCCGGCCCCTGCAGACACCAGCCTAGGGGGATCTCCTTCCCCCCTCAGCCCGGCCCCTGCACACACCAGCCTAGAGGGATATCCTTCCCCCCTCAGCCCGGCCCTTGCAGACACCAGCCTAGGGGGATCTCCTTCCCCCCTCAGCCCGGCCCCTGCACACACCAGCCTAGGGGGATCTCCTTCCCCCCTCAGCCCGGCCCCTGCACACACCAGCCTAGGGGGATCTCTTTTCCCCCTCTGCCCGGCCCTTGCAGACACCAGCCTAGGGGGATCTCCTTCCCCCCTCTGCCCGGCCCCTGCACACACCAGCCTAGGGGGATCTCCTTCCCCCCTCAGCCCGGACCCTGCACACACCAGCCTAGGGGGATCTCCTTCCCCCCTCAGCCCGGCCCCTGCACACACCAGCCTAGGAGGATCTCCTTCCCCCCTCAGCCTGGCCCCTGCACACACCAGCCTAGGGGGATCTCCTTCCCCCCTCAGCCCGGCCCCTGCACACACCAGCCTAGGAGGATCTCCTTCCCCCCTCTGCCCGGCCCCTGCACACACCAGCCTAGGGGGATCTCCTTCCCCCCTCAGCCCGGCCCTTGCAGTCACCAGCCTAGGAGGATCTCCTTCCCCCCTCTGCCCGGCCCCTGCACACACCAGCCTAGGAGGATCTCCTTCCCCCCTCAGCCCGGCCCCTGCACACACCAGCCTAGGAGGATCTCCTTCCCCCCTCTGCCCGGCCCCTGCACACACCAGCCTAGGAGGATCTCCTTCCCCCCTCTGCCCGGCCCCTGCACACACCAGCCTAGGGGGATCTCTTTCCCCCCTCTGCCCGGCCCCTGCACACACCAGCCTAGGGGGATCTCCTTCCCCCCTCTGCCCGGCCCTTGCAGACACCAGCCTAGGAGGATCTCTTACCCCCCTCTGCCCGGCCCTTGCAGACACTAGCCTAGGGGGATCTCTTTTCCCCATCTGCCCGGCCCTTGCAGACACCAGCCTAGGGGGATCTCCTTCCCCCCTCTTCCCGGCCCCTGCAGACACCAGCCTAGGGGAATCTCCTTCCCCCCTCTTCCCGGCCCCTGCAGACACCAGCCTAGGGGGATCTCTCCCCCCCCTCTGCCCGGCCCCTGCACACACCAGCCTAGGGGGATCTCCTTCCCCCCTCTTCCCGGCCCCTGCAGACACCAGCCTAGGGGGATCTCTCCCCCCCCCTCTGCCCGGCCCCCCGCAGAAACTAGTCTAGGGGGATCTCTTCCCCTTCCTCTGCCTGTTTGCTGCAGGTATCAGGCCATGCTCCCACAGATGCCAGTCTAGGGGAATTCCACCCTCACAGATACCAGTCAGGGGTAATTCCAGTTGTGACTGCACAGCATTTAATCTTAATTATTCAAACATCTATTTTCAGTTATCCAGGAGGCATAGACTTATCTTTATGCTGACTCTTCTTGAAGGTTGAATTGATATTTGTAAATTGATGAATGGTGGTTGTTTACCTCTTATGTCAGCTCCTACAATTTATTGTACGGTTATCTTTTCAAAACAGGGATGGAAGGTCATTGAACAATTAGATTTACTGATATGTTGTTTACACATTATAGCAGGCCATGCAGTTTGTTGACTTGGAAACATTGAAGTATGAACTATAAATAATCAAACAATGTGGTCTAATCTCATCACCCCTTCTACTTGACCTGTGATTGATGACTTGAAGAACAGTTGTGCAAGGGCAGGGTCCTCGCCCCTCTGTGTCTGTAATTGTTAGTTTGTTTACTGTAAGTGATATCTGTAATTTGTATGTAACCCCTTCTCATGTACAGCACCATGGAATCAATGGTGCTATAGAAATAAATAATAATAATAACTATAAAAAGGGGACATGCCTCTGCGACAAGACATCCAAGAGATCCAGAGTTCCAAAGAACCAGAGACTCTTTACAAAACCATAGCCAGGAACACTTTACAGGATAGCTCCCAGGTAATGGATCCCTCTTTAGCGACACAGATTTGACATTATACAAGATACCAGGTAATGGACCCGGACCCGACTGAAAGAATACAGGTCTGCTCCATTGACCATCACTGAACCCATGGATATGTTTGGGGTAGTCAGGATTGGGACCCACTAGTCATCTGGCTTCATGGAGACGTTTGGAGAAACCAGTTTGTGACCATATGGTCTCCTGGCCTTGTACCTTAACTCCTTCACCCCCGAGCCTATTTTCACCTTCCTCACTAGGCCAAATTTTACAATTCTGACCAGTGTCACTTTATGAGGTCATAACTCTTGAACGCTTCAACAAATCTCACCGATTCTGAGACTTTTTTTGTGATATATTGTGCTTCATGATAGTGGTAACATTACTTTAATATGACTTGCGTTTACTTGTGAACAAATTGAATATTGCAAAATTTTCACCAAATTTCCAAAATTGTAATTATTATGCCCTTAAATCAGAAAGATATGTCACACAAAATAGTTAATAAACATTTCCCACATGTCAACTTTATATCAGCACAATTTTTGAAACAATTTTTTTTGTTAGGAAGTTAAAAGGGTTAAAAGTTGAAAAGTGATCTCATTTTTCCAACAAAATTTACAAAACCATTTTGACAGAAAATACCCAAAAGTGACACCATTCTAAAAACTGCCCCCCTCAAGGTGTCCAAAACCACATTCAAGAAGTTTATTAACCCTGCAGGAGCTTCACAGGACTTTTTTGAATATAGAAGGAAAAATGAACATGTTACTTTAAATCTCAAAAATTTTACTTTAGACCCCAAATTTTATTTTTGCAAGGAATAGGAACCCCAAAATTTGTTGAGCAATTTCTCCTGAGTATGCCGATACCCCACAAAGGACACCATTTTGCAAACTAGACCCCTCAGAGAACTTATCTAGATGTGTGATGAGCACATTGAACTCCCAGGTGCTTCACAGAAGTTTATAAAGTAGAGCCTTCAAAAATGTAAAAAAAAAAATCATTTTCCCCACAAAAATATATTTTAAGCCCCAAATGTTGCATTTTCACAAGGGTAACAGGAAAAAAAAATTCACCATACAATTTGTTGAGCAGTTTCTCCTCAGTACGTAGATACCCCATATGTAGGGGTAAAGTACTGTTTAGGCGCACGGCAGCGCTCAGAAAAGAATGCATGATATTTTGGAATGCAGACTTTGATGGAATTATCTGCCAGTGTCATATCTTGTTTTGAGAGTCCCTGATGTGCCTAAACAGTGGAAAATCCCCACAAGTGACCCCATTTTGGAATCTAGACCTCTTTGAGAACTTATCTAGATGTGTAATGAGCACCTTGAACCTCCAGGAGCTTCACAGAACTTTCTAACATTGAGCAGTAAAAATAATAATAAAAAAAAAAAAATCACCTTTTTAACCACAAAAATGTTATTTTAGCTCCAATGTTTTATTTTCACAAGGTTACCAGGAGAAAATGCACCAATCTGTTGTGGAAATTCTCTCATGTATGCAGATACCCCATATGTGGCTGAAAACTACTTTTGAGGCACAGTGCAAAGCTCAGAAGGGAAGAGGCGCCATATTGGGGCTCAGATTTTGCTGCACTGTTTTAAGGGGGCCATGTCACATTGGCAGAGCCCCTGAGGTGCAAGAACAGCAAACCCCCCCATAAGTGACCCCATTTTACAAACTACACCTCTGAATTAATTAATCTAGGGGTGCAGTGATTGTATTCTGAAAAGGTAATCAGAGCACTCCTGAGGATGGTGCCCAAGCAAGATTGGGGTGCCTTATTATGCCCCTGTCAAAAATTCTACCTTGGCATGAGTACTCGCAAACTGAAAATCAGAATTTGCGAACATGTTAGAGAGATCGAAAAGGCCAAGACAGCACAGGGAGATGGACATCTGAAGACTCTTCGCAGACATCTAGGCGTTTTCATAATTGTGATTCAGGTAAGTTGCAGGTCATGGCCATAGAGGGTCTTTGGGTATGCGTGGTGGGGATTTGTCCAGATCCTTGGCCCAAGTTGAGAGCCGCTAGATTTACCGGCTCAACTCGATGACTCCAGTGGTTCTCCACAAAAACTTTGGTTTCAGTTCTTTTCTGTAGCAAGGCATCCTTACACTTTTTTAGGGGTTGGGATGTTTTTAATTGTCTGTTTATTGTGTTATATAAAGATTCAAGATTCAAAGAAGCTTTATTGGCAGGACCAAATACACATCAGTTTTGCCAAAGCAAGTGTATAAAGGCAATAGGGATAGGGACTGTGGGGATGTTGGGTAGGAGCTGTAGGGGAGGTGGATGGGGGCAGATCCAGGGTGGGGGCTATAGTCCATGGCATAGGGAATGTGGATGGGGGCAGATCCAGGGTGGGGGCTATAGTCCATGGCATAGGGAAGGTGGATGGGGGTTAGATCCATTGTGGGGGCTATAGTCCATGGCATAGGGGAGGTGGATGGGGGCAGATCCAGGGTGGGGCTATAGTCCATGGCATAGGGGAGGTGGATGGGGGCAGATCCAGGGTGGGGGCTATAGTCCATGGCATAGGGAAGGTGGATGGGGGTTAGATCCATTGTGGGGGCTATAGTCCATGGCATAGGGGAGGTGGATGGGGGCAGATCCAGGGTGGGGCTATAGTCCATGGCATAGGGGAGGTGGATGGGGGCAGATCCAGGGTGGGGGCTATAGTCCATGGCATAGGGGAGGTGGATTGGGGCAGATCCAGGGTGGAGGCTATAATCCATGGCATAGGGAAGGTGGATGGGGCAGATCCAGGGTGGGGGCTATAGTCCATGGCATAGGGAAGGTGGATGGGGGCAGATCCAGGGTGGGGGCTATAGCCCATGGCATAGGGAAGGTGGATGGGGCAGATCCATTGTTGGGGCTATAGTCCATGGCATAGGGGAGGTGGATGGGGGCAGATCCAGGGTGGGGCTATAGTCCATGGCATAGGGGAGGTGGATGGGGCAGATCCAGGGTGGGGGCTATAGTCCATGGCATAGGGAAGGTGGATGGGGCAGATCCAGGGTGGGGGCTATAGTCCATGGCATAGGGGAGGTGGATGGGGGCAGATCCAGGGTGGGGGCTATAGCCCATGGCATAGGGAAGGTGGATGGGGGCAGATCCAGGGTGGGGGCTATAGTCCATGGCATAGGGGAGGTGGATGGGGCAGATCCATTGTGGGGTCTATAGTCCATGGCATAGGGGAGGTGGATGGGGGCCGATCCAGGGTAGGGGCTATAGTCCATGGCATAGGGGAGGTGGATGGGGGCAGATCCAGGGTGGGGGCTATAGTCCATGGCATAGGGGAGGTGGATGGGGCAGATCCATTGTGGGGTCTATAGTCCATGGCATAGGGGAGGTGGATGGGGCAGATCCAGGGTGGGGGCTATAGTCCATGGCATAGGGGAGGTGGATGGGGGCAGATCCAGGGTGGGGGCTATAGCCCATGGCATAGGGAAGGTGGATGGGACAGATCCATTGTGGGGTCTATAGTCCATGGCATAGGGGAGGTGGATGGGGGCCGATCCAGGGTAGGGGCTATAGTCCATGGCATAGGGGAGGTGGATGGGGGCAGATCCAGGGTGGGGGCTATAGTCCATGGCATAGGGGAGGTGGATGGGGGCAGATCCAGGGTGGGGGCTGTAGTCCATGGCATAGGGAAGGTGGATGGGGGCAGATCCATTGTGGGGGCTATAGTCCATGGCATAGGGGAGGTGGATGGGGGCCGATCCAGGGTAGGGGCTATAGTCCATGGCATAGGGGAGGTGGATGGGGGCAGATCCAGGGTGGGGGCTATAGTCCATGGCATAGGGAAGGTGGATGGGGCAGATCCAGGGTGGGGGCTATAGTCCATGGCATAGGGGAGGTGGATGGGGCAGATCCATTGTGGGGGCTATAGTCCATGGCATCATGGTTGTCTTTCTCGCAGTCTATGACATTCGCTCACATACCGCGCTGCTATCTCCACTGCTCTCTCTTCTTCTCCCAGCAGGATATATGTTTTCTCTTCCTCCTTCATGGTGATGAAGTCCGGGAAGAGATGTGAGAGTCTCCTGAAGTGAGTGTCCCTCACTGCTGAGTATTTGGAGCAGTGTAGCAGGAAGTGGGTTTCGTCCTCTATGGCCTCCTGATCACAGTGTTGGCACAGTCTTTCCTCCCTGGGCTTGTAGTTCTGCCTGTGTCGGCCACATTCGATGGCCAGACTGTGGGCACTGAGTCTATATCGGCTCAGGATCTTGCGATCTCTGGGGTCCGGGAGTTTCTCCAGATATGGGGCCAGTCTGTAGTCTCTCTGTAGGCTCCGGTACATGATCAGTTTCTGTGAGTTGTTGATATCATTCTTCCAGTCACTGACATACCTCTCCTGGCCTTCTTCTGCCATCTTCCTGATTCCGGCTTTTGTCAGGTTGTTGTGATTGGTGTTCTGGTCCGGTTGGGTTTGGCTGGGCTGTTCCCAGGGTTCTGGTTTTTCTGTTTCACCTACATGTATCAGGGCTTTATGGTGATGGGAGCTTGGATTGCTCCTATGCAGGTGAGCCCGGAATGACAGCGTCCTCTTTAGAACTGTTAGGTGTAGAGGGAATCTGCCCAGCTCGGCCCGACAAGCACTGTTGGAGGTGCTCCGATGGACCTGGAGAAGGTGCTTGCAGAATTCCAGGTGGAATATTTCTGTTGGACTGGAATCCCACCTTGACCAGTCTGGGTAGGTGTGAGGACCCCAGACTTCGCTGCCATACAGGAGGATTGGGGCGATGATGGAGTCGAAGATTTGTAGCCAGACCCTCACTGGTGGCTTCAGATGGTAGAGTTTCCTTTGGATGGCATAGAAGGTTTTGCAGGCCTTGTCTTTCAGGGTCTCTATGGCTTGTTTGAAGCTCCCTGACCGGTGAATCTCTAGGCCCAGGTAGGTATATTTGTCCGTTCCTGTGAGGTCGCAGTTGTTGAGGACAAATGATGGGTGCTGGTCTGATCTTCTCTTTCTCGTCTGGAACACCATGGTGTTGGTTTTCTTTTCTATATATATACATACTCTTTACAGAGCTTGCTTACGTCACCCTATTTTGTCTGATTTGAGGTTGTATATTTTTGTGTGTCTTTATGATACTAATATTGTTTCTTATCTGGCAGGTGGCCTCCTAACCATCTGTGTTTTAGAGGTCTTCCTCTGCTCTCATCCTTGTGTGCCCTAGCCCTCAACAGGACATTCTTCTTAGAAGGGTCTTTTCAAAGTCTGCACCAAGATGTCTCTTATAATGATCTCCCCTGGATTCTAACGGGTTTCTTCTACTACCTCTATTTTTCCTACAAAAATAGGAGAAAAAGGAGCAAACTGATTACATCTGGTAAAAATAGTCATATAACTTTATTAATTCGTAGAAAAGATAAAACATCTCAACAGTACATAGTTGCATTTTTGTCTATGTTGCTTTTCTTTCCTCACTCTTTAGTATTTCATGTCACCATTTTAAAGGGAACCTGTCACCCCCAAAAATCGTACATGATGCGGCCACCGGCATCAGGGGCTTATCTCCAGCATTCTGTAATGCATTCTGTAATGCTGTAGATAAGCCCCCGATGTATCCTGAAAGGTAACAAAAAGAGGTTAGATTATACTCACCCAGGGGCGGTTCCGGTCCGGTCCGATGGATGTCGCGGTCCGGTCCGGAGCCTCCCATCTTCATACGATGACGTCCTCTTCTTGTCTTCACGCTGCGGCTCTGGCGTACTGATCTGTCCTGTTGAGGGCAGAGCAAAGTACTGCAGTGCGGAGGTGCCAGGCCTCTCTGACCTTTTCCAGCGCCTGCGCACTGTAGTACTTTGCTCTGCCGTCAACAGGACAGATCAGTACGCCTGCGAACATGGGATTCCGCTTCTGGCTGGGAGACTTCATCACGGCATCAGCTGTTGGTGCTGCACACATCTGTTAGCACCACGCCGGATCCACGCTCTGACAGGCAGGGTCGGCAGCGTGTCCCTTCACTCACCCATGCTGAAGACAAGTTCTTCCCTTCCCCATGCTCTGCATGCTTCCAGTTGGTCCTCTGGCTATGTGTACAGGCATTCCTGCCCTCTTAAAGGGCCAGCGCATGCACTAGCTATTTCCTCCCCAGCCAATGGCTGTGGGACACTGTGTATATATTGCTTCCTCCCCATTGGGGAGGTGCCTGAGCAACCTTCCTATTTACAGTCTATGTTGTACAAATCCCGCTTGCTGCACGCTGATGCAGATCCTGTCTGCTGCACTCCTTCTGATGCAAGCTCTGCCTGCTGCTCCCTGCAGTCTGTCCTCTGGTTCCAGCTGCTGCGCATCCGTTGGTCTGCCTGGCGTGGCACCTGGCGTTCATCGGGAGCCAAGTCTAACCTCACCATCAGAGGCTCTAGTGAACAGTCCGGTGCTCGCTTAGGTATGCCCCTCTAGGCTCTCCGTGGGCCGGTGGTTCCACAAACCACATCCATGACATGTACCACCTGACACACACCCCTCCACATGGGCTTCTTTGATAGGCTATTTACTGGTATAAAATCTGCTCCACCCCTCCCCCAACATGGCTCCTGATGAAGTTGTGACGGAACGTGCGTTGGGGCGATGGAGAGGACACAGACTTGCACTGTGACGGGGTGTACGGCAGAGCAAGAAAGGACAACAGGCAAAGGGATGATTCCACAGATTTATTATCAAGAACGCTGGAACAATACATGCAGGTAGATCTACAGAGTCCACAATTAGTCCAACGGAACAGGTTCGGGGGCACCTCCCGATAATCCTTGTGCCAGCTAACAAAGCAATAGTCCACACGAGTCCAAGGGATCCCAAAACAATCCCACGAACGACGAGATATGTCCTCAGCTCAAGTCTCGCCTCGTTCGCTTCCGCAGTCACAGATGGACATGGGGTCTTGCCTCAGCTAAGAATCCCCACTCCTTCTCCTTCAAGGGTCAACTCACATCTGATCTCAAAAATACCGGTTTTTACGTACCGGTAATAGGATTTTACGGAGCCACGACAGCACCCCTACGAGAGAGGGGATCCGCCCACCTTCCGGACAGGAACCTACAGGATTTAAAGGGGCGGTCCCCCTCACCACTCCAGTTTGTGTTTCAGAGTATAAGGGACACCGCCCATTGAGTTAGTACATAATCATATATACTTAAACATTACTAAATACCATCACCTCTAAAAGAGTGATAACTAATAGCACACCTCCCAATAGAGTGCAGGAAACCAGTGATTAACTACGGGGGGGAATGTGCGGGTGCTGTCGTGGCTCCGTAAAATCCTATTACCGGTACGTAAAAACCGGTTTTCCTATCGCCACGACAGCACCCCTACGAGAGATTTTCAAAGATCAATCACCTGGGAGGGACCACAGCACTAAGTACTGAAAGTCCAAAGGTTAAATTGGCCTCTGATGACAGGTCAAGACGGTAATGTCTACAAAAGGTGGAAGGAGATGACCACGTTGCCGCCTTACATATTACATCTACGGAGACGTCTGCTCTTTCCGCCCAGGATGAGGCCATGGCTCGAGTAGAGTGGGCTCTGATGCCATCTGGTGGTGTTTGGCCTTTGGCAATATAAGCAAGATATATGGCATCTCTTATCCATCTGGCGATAGACGCTTTCGTTACACTCGCCCTTTTCCTTGAATTCTGAAAGGAAACAAACAGAGCCCTACTCTGCCTCCCTGGCTCTGTCTTGTGGAGGTATTCTAACAGCGTTCTTCTAACGTCTAGCATATGACATTTCTGCTCTTCAGCTGAAACCGGATTGTCACAAAATGATGGTAAAACTATTTCTTGGCTTCTATGAAACTTGGAATCTACTTTTGGTAGATATGCTGGATCTGGTTTTAACACGATCCTATCCTGAAAGACCATTAAATAAGGGGGATCTACCGATAAAGCCTGCAAATCACTCACTCTCCTAGCAGAAGTTAGGGCCACTAGGAGGGCGTTTTTTAAAGTCAAATATTTAATGGAGACCGAATCTATTGACTCAAAGGGGGGTTCAGTTAAGGCATCTAAAACTAAACTTAAGTCCCATGGTGGCAGACTGGGCACATACACTGGATTAGAACGTTCAGTAGCCTTAACCCCTTCACCCCCGGAGCTTTTTCCGTTTTTCCGTTTTCGTTTTTCGCTCCCCTCCTTCCCAGAGCCATAACTTTTTTATTTTTCCGTCAATTTGGCCATGTGAGGGCTTATTTTTTGCGGGACGAGTTGTACTTTTGAACGACATCATTGGTTTTAGCATGTCGTGTACTAGAAAACGGGAAAAAAATTCCAAGTGCAGTGAAATTGCAAAAAAAGTGCAATCCCACACTTGTTTTTTGCTTGCCTATTTTGCTAGGTTCACTAAATGCTAAAACTGACCTGCCATTATGATTCTCCAGGTCACTACGAGTTCATAGACACCTAACATGACTAGGTTATTTTTCACCTAAGTGGTGAAAAAAAATTCCAAACTTTGCAAAAAACAAAACACAAAATTGCGCCATTTTCCGATACTCGTAGCGTCTCCATTTTTCGTGATCTGGGGTCAGGTGAGGGCTTATTTTTTGCGTGCCGAGCTGGCGTTTTTAATGATAGCATTTTGGTGTAGATACGTTCTTTTGATCGCCCGTTATTGCATTTTAATGCAATGTCGTGGCGACCAAAAAAACGTAAATCTGGCGTTTCGAATTTTTTTCTCATTACGCCATTTAGCGATCAGGTTAATGCTTTTTTTTAATTGATAGATCGGGCGATTCTGAACGCGGCGATACCAAATATGTGTGTTTTTTTGTTTTTTTTTATTGATTTATTTTGATTGGGGCGAAAGGGGGGTGATTTAAACTTTTATGTTTTTTTTATTTTTTTCACATTTTTAAAAACTTTTTTTTTTTACTTTTGCCATGCTTCTATAGCCTCCATGGGAGGCTAGAAGCAGGCACAGCCCGATCGGCTCTGCTACATAACAGCGATCATCAGATCGCTGTTATGTAGCTAAAATGCAGGTGTGCTGTGAGCGCCGACCACAGGGGGGCGCTCACAGCCACCGGGGATCAGTAACCATAGAGGTCTCAAGGACCTCTATGGTTACAATGGAGGAGCATCGCCGACCCCCGATCATGTGACGGGGGTCGGCGATGCGCTCATATCCGGCCGCACGGCCGGATGCGGTAGTTAAATGCCGCTGTCTGCGTTTGACAGCGGCATTTAACTAGTTAATAGCGGCGGGTGATCGCGATTTCACCCGCCGCTATTGGGCGCACATGTCAGCTGTAAAAAACAGCTGACATGTCGCGACTTTGATGTGCGCTCACCGCCGGAGCGCACATCAAAGCGGGGGTCCTGACGTGACGTACTATACCGTCACATGTCGGGAAGGGGTTTTTAATAAATCTGGATACCCATCTGTTCCCTGCCACATCACTGCTATATAATGCCCCCAAAGCTGAAATTTGGACTCTAAGGGTATTTACTGCCAAACCCAATTCTCGGCCTTTCTGTAAAAACTCCAGAATAGCCGGAATTTTTTTGTCTCTGGCATAGGAGGGCTGTGTGATCCTGTTTGTAAATTCCTTGATTACTATCTCAAACCACAGGTTGAAACGCTGCCCTCCTATGTCAGGGACACTACTGACGTCCTGAAACGCATTGATGGTATACATTTAGAGGAAGACATGCTACTGGTCACCGCGGACATTGAGTCCTTGTACACTAGTATATGCCATAAAGATGGATTAAGGGCTGCTCAGTTCTTTTTGGAGTCAAGTAACCTTGACGCTGATGTTAGGGGCCTTTGTGTTGGAGTTGTTGCAGTTCATCCTGACGCATAATTTCTTTACCTTCAAGGATCGGTTCTACCTGCAATGTAGGGGTACCGCGATGGGGGCGGCGTGTACGCCCTCTTATGCAAATTTATTTCTGGGGTTTTGGGAAAGGACCATCTTCCCAGATGGCGCACACGCCGCTTCCCAGATCCTTGGATGGTACCGCTATATAGACGATGTACTGTTTATATGGCAAGGTTCAGTTGATGAGCTTAGGTCATTTATGTCAGGTTTGAACTGCAATGACTTCAACATCAGGCTCACATATACCTACCATCGGGAGGAGATCTCATTTCTTGATATATTGATTAAAAAACAAAATAATGGCTCATTACAAACAGATGTTTATAGAAAGGAGACCTCGGTCAACTCACTGTTGCACGCAAGCTCTGCACATTCTAGGTCCACAATACAAGCAGTACCCACTGGGCAATTTTCCCGCATGAGGAGAATTTGCTCCTCAGACCCATTATTTGAAGACCAGGCCCGAGACCTAGGAAATAGGTTTAGAGAGAGGGGCTATAGTAATAGGTGCGTGAAGAAAGGCTACTCAAGAGCGAAGGCAGCAACAAGAAATGAGCTATTGGTGTCGAAGAAAGGGAATAGAGGTAAAGATACTCCTATCAGATTTATCTCAACTAATAATCATCAGTGGGATAACATCCGGAAAATTTTACAGAAGCACTGGTCTGTCTTAAAGACAGAACCAACGGTGGCTAAATTTATATCAGACTTTCCACTTATGACACCTAGAAAGAGTAAAAATTTAAAAGATCATCTTGTGAGTAGCCACTATGTGGCTAAAACTCAAAGTCTGTTTAATTCTGCTGGGCAGAAAAATGGATGTTATCCCTGTGGTGACTGTTTGGGATGTAGGAATCTGATTCGTACGACTTCCTTCCATTCGGCAGATGGATTACGCTGCTTCAAAATATTGGATTACATCTCTTGTAGTACCACGCATGTGGTCTATTGCGCTAAATGCCCATGTGGTTTACTGTATGTGGGCCTTACCTCACGTGAGTTGAGGGTGAGGACCCGAGAACACGTCAGGGACATAATGGCCGCAAAAGATGCGGTGGATGTTGGTACTCTAAAAACTATTCCCCGCCATTTTTATATACATCATAAATGTAATCCGGCTGGATTTCAGATGTGGGGAATAGACAGAATACGTTTGGGGATCAGAGGAGGAGATTCTAAAAGGCTTTTGGCACAACGGGAATGCCGTTGGATAACGGTGCTGGGGACCCTGTCTCCAGCAGGACTAAATGAGCATATTAGTTTTGTTCCTTTCTTATAGAATTCTGATGTCTCTGGATTTACTTTTACTTTGTTCATTGTGTGTTTTTAATGTTTTGTTTCTTCAGTGTTATACTTATGTTTGGATACTCATGAGATCTTTGCTCAAATTACGGGCCCTCTGAGTCACTGGGAGGAGCGAATATGAGAGGATGGATCCAGCTGTCCTCTGGTGTGAACACCGAACAAGCCTTGGAGTTGACCGAGCTATCATAATTTTTTGTTTCACAACATTCGTTGTTTCACGTTATTATAATCTGTGATTATTATTGGTATAATAATATTAATATATTTTTTGGTGTCACTTTTTTGTGGTTGTCACATATTTTCACATTTGTTTTGTGTGCACAGTTATGATTCTGTCACGTGTTTTATATATATATTTGTATATTTCAGTAAAATTTAGTACGTTTTTAATTATTTTATTACATTAGTATTCGGTCTTCATCCTGGAGGCCTGTAATGATCTTGGGCTTTCTAGGGATTATATGGATGCGGGCATTCGGTCTGTGATTTTATGTCACATTTATCGTGGAAGTGGGAGTAGTAATGTTTCCACATAGCCATGTTTCCATAGGGATCCCATTATAATAGTTTGCCCTTACCAAATATGGTGCGCCGTGCTCCTTTCCAGCAGTCAAAATGGTGACTGACGCTGGTGCGCATGCCCCGAGTGCATCACCTAGGCGACGCGCTGTTGTAAGGCCTCTGACACTTCCGGTGCCGCCGACTAGTGACGTCACGCGGGATTTCCCGCTCGGTGTTGCCGGAAACTGAGAGCCGGAAGCATTGCAGTTGCGGTGAGGAGATACTCGGCGCATGCGCCCTATGAACGCAGTAGCCCAGATTGATGCCCCTATTTATTGAGCGTTAGTAACACACAGTGATTTACAGCCCCCCGAGGAAGCCGACGCGAAACGCGCGTTGGGGCTATATCACTCAGGGTCCAGAGTGGAGAATTATGGGTGAGTTTGCCAGGCATTACCCCCCGAGTGGCCTTTTGTCCCCTCTAAATTAATGACTTGTTATTGGATACATGGTATGGCATAGCCGCCTTTGATAAAATAGGCACTTTATTTATATGGATTTATTCCTATGTACATAGCACTTTAAAAGATCGATACTTGTTATCATTCCATTTAGCGGTTTTTGCTACCACCTATGTGAGTAACAGTCTGGGGTTAAAGGAAGGTTTTTTTGCCTGGCCCTCCCATCCACACACATTTGCTGGCCCTGGGTGTTACACCCGTGAAGTTATATCTATCCACTTTTGTCTTTATGTGAAATTGTATATGTATATATGTCACAAGTAAAATTATATGTATTGAATAAATTATTTGGTTTTTATCCGGGACTATGTCTCTCTCTCTTGGTTCTCTTGTATTAATAAGTATTTTGAGAGTGTTCTGAGCCAAATTTGGTACCCCTATGATGACTGTGGTGGGGGATTGACAATAATAGTAATGTTGACTGTTCTGAAGCTAGTGTGGCTAAGATATAGAAATTTGAAGGTTTTTCTCGAAACTCTAATTTTAACCCCGATTTAATTATGCCCAAAACCCAGTTACTCGATGATATTTTGGCCCACTGAGCATAGTAGTGTTTTAACCTGCCCCCTACTGGAAGGTCACTATTAACGGTAATTTCTTCTTCTTCTTGATGAAGATGATGGGGCATTAGAGTCCGAACCTTTCTTCTTCGGGTCTGCTGGTTCCCAGTCTCGGTTCTGATAAGGTCTTCGGTATTGGAAGCGTCTCCTGAAGGTATTCCTAAAGGTAGGATTAAACACTTTAGGAAAGCCCTTTTTTCTATCCTCAGCCTTAGCTAGAATGTCATCCAATACCGGGCCAAACAGGTACTCACCCCTACATGGAATCGTACACAGTTTTGCTCTCGCCTGGGCATCTCCCTTCCAGGTCTTAAGCCATAGGGCTCGCCGAGCAGAGTTTGAAAGACCTGCTGATCTGGCTGCTAATTTTAGCGAATCCACAGATGCATCCGCTAAATACGCCACCCCTTCCCGTATTTGCGATAGGGAGTTTAGTATTTTGTCTCTGGGCACTTTGGATTTCAGCTGTTCCTCCAGCTGGGTTACCCAAACCATGACAGATCTAGCCGTACAAGTACTGGAGATTGCCGGTTTGAAAGCACCAGCAGACGACTCCCACACCTTTTTCAAAAACATGTCCTCTTTTCTATCTGACGGATCTTTCAGAAGGCCTACATCCTCAAGTGGTAGGGCTCCGGCCTTAGATGAAGAGGCCACCGCTGCGTCCACTTTTGGGACCTTCATCCATACTGACAGATCATCATCGTCAAACGGATACCTTCTTTTTGCTGACGACGGTAGGAAACCTTTGTCTTGTTTATCCCATTCCCGCTTTATAAGGGTCTTAACTGTATCCACGACCGGGAATGACTTACGACTCTTCTGGCACAAGCCTGCAAACATTAAGTCTTGTGCAGATTTTGGTTCCCTGTTCTCAGTAAGGGTACCGTCACACAGTGCAATTTTGATCGCTACAACGGCACGATTCGTGACGTTCCAGCGATGCATTTACGATATCGTTGTGTCTGACACGCTACTGCGATCAGGGACCCCGCTGAGAATCGTACGTCGTAGCAGATCGTTTGAAACTTTCTTTCGTCGTCTAGTGTCCCGCTGTGGCGGCATGATTGCATTGTGTGACACAGGTTGTATACGATGTGCGCACAGTAACCAACGGCTTCTACATCGCAAATACGTCATGAAATTATCGCTCCAGCGCCGTGTATTGCAACGTGTGACCGCAGTATACGACGCTGGAGCGATACTTATACGACGCTGCAACGTCACGAATCGTGCCGTCGTAGCAATGAAAATGGCACTGTGTGACGGTACCCTAACCCCCATGGTTGCTCGGACTCCTTTAACTAATATATCCATGTTATCAACCGAAAAACATGGCCTTCCTTCTTCCTCTGAGGAGGATGGTGATAAGGAGCGGGAACATTCACCTTCTTGCAGGGACGGACTAGATCCTGGAGATATGTCCCTGCTTAACCTCCCATGGCGGCTGGTTCTAAGGGAATAGTTTATTTCTTCCCTGATGACCTCTCTAAGGTCTGAAGAACGAAGGGGAGCTTCCTCTTCTAAGGTCTGACAGATGCACGCCTGGCAAAGCCTTTTAGTATAACTGTCAGGCATTGGGGTCATGCATAACGCACATTGCTTGTGCTTAGATTTAGATGACTTTTTCCCCTAAAACAAAGCACAAAATAACAGACCATATCAGCACCAGGAGCATTGATAACACTCACCATGAGGCTGAATCTGTGAATACCGGTTTTGGAGGAGAACGATCCACTTGTGACGCTGGGGCGCTCGCACGCTGCTGCCCCCGTACCACGCTGCTGCTGCTTCTTGAGCGGCTACCGCTCTTGCTGCGCTGCTCTGGTCCCTCTCCTTGAGGGTGCTCGGCGTCCCCTACTGAGGACATTGCTGCACGCTTTCCTCTACAGCCGCCGCTCTTTTTCAAACGCTACAGCGCTCCTCCTCCAGCTTACCCCGGAAGTGTAAGAACTACTTCCGGGTTCACCTGCGCCGGTGTGAGCGCTGAACACCGCGCCTGCACTGTGGACCAGGACGGCACTGCCCGACTCCTGGAACATGCTCCGTGTGGCCAGACGAGGGGGGGTCTGCACGCAGGACACCCCCGACGCTGCTTCCGGGCCCCCGATTCTGCCGTTCGCAAACGGATACCGCACAGAGGCATGGCGGACCCGGGTAAGGTTCATTCCTGCAGGCTCCCGCCGTCCGGACAGGAACCCAAACTGGAGTGGTGAGGGGGACCGCCCCTTTAAATCCTGTAGGTTCCTGTCCGGAAGGTGGGCGGATCCCCTCTCTCGTAGGGGTGCTGTCGTGGCGATAGGAAAAAGAATGGATTGTCTGAGCTCCTGGGATCAGCCCATGAAGGGGGCAGGGGTCACACCTTCTATTCAATGGTTGGGTCCACCAGAAGATTCTAGAGTGGTCGGCTCCGCTTAGTCTATCCAGTATGTGCATTTGACTAGCCACCTGCTGTGAGGAACAATGGCTATTCCTTCACTAGTGGTGTTGACAAAGCTTAATTACATTATAGCTTAGGGCTGCAAGTATTGGGGGAAGGAGACAGGTTAAGTTACATACATCCCATGACATGCAAAGTGTACAGTAAATACAACCAAAGAGAAGTCGCACCACATCATGACATATTATACAAAATACAGGACAGGGAAAAAAGTACATATCAAGACAATCCCTTCCCCTCCCAATTTGTGTACGTACTAGGGACCTCTACAGGTCGCTGGTTAAGTACACACAGGCATGGCTGACCGGACTCAGGGCTCCTCTTGCCTGGACAGTCCATCTGCATTTTGGTGTTGGCTGCCTCTTCTGTATTGTATGGTGCAGCTGTAGGCTTAAAGGCGGGCACCATTTTACATCCTCTTTGACTTAAACTCTGCTCCCGGCACCCACAAATTGACATTGTAGCTCTCCCACATCATTTCCTAAGACAATATCTGCAGGCAGGCCCCTCATCACCCCAACCATGCATTGCTTGACCCTAAAGTCCAGTTCTACGCTTGCTTTTGGGATATTCTTCCATTGGCCTCCAGCTAATTCAATGGTAATCCCAGGTCCATGCTGTATTGCCTCTTGCCGAACCACTCTGGGATCAGCTATGGTGAGAAATGCCCCAGAGTCACAAAAGCCAATAACTCTCCGACCGTCCAGCATGACCTCCTGTACGTGCTTTCTTTGAGGATTAGAGGAACGAGTGGCTGTGGCCCGCACCCCATAAACCCCTAATGGTCGAACATGGGTTTTTGAGCTATTAGGCAAATCAATTTGTAGCGGTGGCACCTCTTCCTCCATTGTATTTGGCTGTAAATAATTGATAGGCCGAATTGGTGCAGGGTCATTCCTCAATTGACCCCGAGTGCAGGTGTCTTGCAGATGCCCAGCCTGCCCATATCGGTAACATCTGCGCTGTATCGCACTCCTTCCCATGTGCACTCTGGGGACGGAGGTAAGGGAGCCTGGAGGCTGATATCCATGTGACGGTGCATGTGGTGGTTGTTGGGATTGAGACCGATTTCTCCACTGATAGCTGGGCAGGTGGCCTGCAGATGCCCACATCCATAACACCTGCGCTCTACTACTTTCTCTCCTTGTAGCATTTCAGAGGAAGGGGTAGGACTAGCTGGAAGGTGAGTCACTTGGTTATCAACATGAGGTGGTGGTCTAGTGGGACAGCAAACTTTGGGGACTGAAGGACAACAGACCACTGGTGGTGGGGTGTTGGTAGTATTTACTCCATCCACCAGTAAATTTTTCCAATGAGGCTTGATAGTGAGAACCTCATCAGCTAAAGCAGCAGCTTGCTCCACAGTGGCTGGTCTCCTCTCATGCACCCATTCCCGGATCTCAGCAGGGCACTTGAAGTAAAACTGCTCTTTTAGGATAACCTGGAGGAAGGTCTCCCAGGTTAAGGCCTCCTCTGCCTCCAGCCAGCGATGACATATTTGTTTGAGTCTGTGGGAATACATCTTGAAAGACACTTCCTCATCACAGGCTAAAGTACGGAACTGAGTCGTGTAAGTGTCTGGGGTAACAGCATAATGTTCTAGAATAGTCTGTTTAATCTCCGCATACTCACAGTTCCCCCGAGGGTCCGTATGGAGCGGCCTCCAAACACAGGACAACGGGGTACTCGGATCCGGGTCTCTCGGTTCTGAGGATGTCACGGTGGCCCGACCCGGTCCGTGGTCCTGCTAAGGGGCGCCCAATAAAAGGTGTAGGTGGTGGTGTAGGTCGCAGTAAATAACGAGGACACAGGGTTGCTGTCTCTTTACCTCTTTACTGAAGGCTTCAGCATCCACAATCCAGAGCACTGCCAACAGGGCTGGCTGAGACCGGCCGGTCCGAAGGCACATCCAGAGTTCCCTTTGCAGGTGGAAATCAGTGCCTACCTACTAGCGCCTGGGTGTTGGAGTACTTCCCTGCTAAGCACCACGGGATAGTCCTCACAACTGTTGTGTCTGTTTCTGATGTTCTTTCTCTCCGTCCCCCAGATGGTATGGATAGGACGCACCGTATGACGGGGTAGGCCTGGAGTTATTTTATAGGGACCCTAGAGACGCCCCTCTCCCACAATTGCCTCCGTTGTCTGCTTAGGTGATTTAGGTGAGACAGCCCGCCTAAAATTAACTGCCCTGCCGTTGGTTTGAAGTAATGCGTGGAGCCCAATACTTCCTCGGCGTTCCGGCCACCAGCTACGCGCCTCAGTAGGATGCTGCCACGATCTTGGGGCACGACTCCTACTGGTTCTATTGCCTTTGTGCTGTGATCTCGTTTCTCACTTCTCCACAATATACTTCGCTTCGTGTCCTTTCTTAAGATGCCGCCGCAATGAGGTGCAGGCACGGCTCCGTAACGATCTGTCCTTTCGCTAGGCCTCTGTCAGGATCCCACCCCTGACAGGGACCCCCCTGGATCTTCTCAAGCAAAGCTCTTCTCTCACTAGATGTTACCTGGGCAAAACCCAGTCAGCTTCTGCCTAACTTCCTATCCAACCCCCAGTTTTACCAGAGTGTGAGGAGTGGCCTAATACATAGAACCTTTGCTCCCCCTGGTGGCCGGAGTGTGAAGTGTATTGGTGACTGTGATACCTGGTCAGGTGAACTCCTTTAGTGCCATCAGACGTAACATCACTCCCCTTAGCGGCGGAGCGTCAGTACTGCAACGACCAGGACTCTGGGGCCTGCACATTGCTCTATAGGCTGCGGCAGCTCCACCCTCTAAGAGCCCCACGAGATGTCGGACTCGCTCCCTTTCCGGGACTTCCATTAATTGACACTGATGCTCAAAGTCCTGGAAGAAGCCCTCAATGTCGCCTGCAGCCTCATTAAACGGCTTGAAGTCTTTGCGGGACACTCTGGGGAGTTCCCTCATGGTGGGTGCTGGGGTTACAGTCTGGAGCTTCTAGCAGCTTCCAAAGCGATCTGCCTCTCCAGCAATGCCATCTCCTGAGCTCTGTGAATGGCCTCCCTCTTATCGTCTATGGTGGCCTCTTCTCCCAGCAATGCCAACTCCTCCTTGTACCACACAACCCACTGACTTTTTTGGGTATTTACCTCCGGCTGCCATCTTTCCTCCGTTTGCTGTGGGAATCCTTCCTCAGCGTAATCTTGCAGGCGAACTCCTTCCAAAGCCTCAATTAGCTGCTCCTTGGAGAGTCCCTTGTAGCTGACTCCCAGTTCACGGGCCTTTGTTTGTAGGTTCATCGCAGTCCAGTTCTTGTACTCTGCGGTGCTGGTTCCCGATGTTGATGGGCCTTTGTCCTCCATTCCTTCTGCTCTGATCCCACTGCTTGCCACCAGTTTGTGATGGGGTGTACGGCAGAGCAAGAAGGGACAACAGGCCAAGGGATGAGTCAACAGATTTATTATCAAGAACGCTGGGACAACACATGCAGGTAGATCTACAGAGTCCACAATTAGTCCAACGGAACAGGTTCGGGGCACCTCCCGATAATCCTTGTGCCAGCTAACAAAGCAATAGTCCACACGAGTCCAAGGGATCCCAAAACAATCCCACAAACGACAAGATATGTCCTCAGCTCAAGTCTCGGCCCGTTCGCTTCCGCAGTCACAGATGGACGTGGGGGTTTTGCCTCAACTAAGAATCCCCACTCCTTCAAGGGTCAACTCACATCTGATCTCAAAAATAAGAATGGATTGTCTGAGCTCCTTGGATCAGCCCATGAAGGGGGCAGGGGTCACACCTTCTATTCAATGGTTGGGTCCACCAGAAGATTCTAGACTGGTCGGCTCCGCTTAGTCTATCCAGTCTGTGCATTTGACTAGCCACCTGCTGTGAGGAACAATGGCTATTCCTTCACTAGTGGTGTTGACAAAGCTTAATTACATTATAGCTTAGGGCTGAAAGTATTGGGGGAAGGAGACAGGTTAAGTTACATACATCCCATGACATTGCAAAGTGTACAGTAACTACAACCAAAGAGAAGTCGCACCACATCATGACATATACAAAATACAGGACAGGGAAAAAAGTACATATCATGACATGCACCTTCTCAGTAAGTAGCTTTATTTAAGCTTTCCTGTCCGGTCCTTATTATCCCATTATAACCTTTCTTTAGTCTAGCTCTAGTCCTCACCTCTGGCCATTGTCCTAAGATGTTTCACCTGCCATTTGATTAGGCTGAAATGCGTGAGGCCACCTCACTGCTGTCACCTACTGCACGGACCCATCCCAGGCTGACACTATTCCAGGGTGCGGTTCTGGCGCTAAGCACCAGTATTCGGCCGTTTACGCTCCCGCTGTGTGTGCTCAGCAGTCTCTGTATTTCGCCATGCATATTTTACAGTGGATATTGGTAGGATTGCACTCTCTGAGCTTGTAGCTCGTTTTCTGTGTGTTTAGATCTTAGTTTTGCGTTATCCATGGCTCATTGTTCTTTGTGTATAATAATGATGCATGTCTTTGTAGGACCGAAACGTTTCTTTATTTTTAGATTGCCTGAACAAAATAAAATGATCTGCTCACACTTACCTGTGTGACAAGTTATCTACAAGATTTACAGTGATCACATTGACACCACAGCGGTCACAGAATATTAGACCATTGGGCGGTGAAGAAAAAAAAAATTGTTTTATTACAACCAAAATTTAGTTTTAGATTTTACATTTTTACAGTGGAAAAATGGCACCAAAATTTGCTCCACAATTTCTACTGAACGTGGCAATCCCCCATATGTGGTTGTACAGTACTGCTCAGCCATACGGAGAAACTCCGGGGGGACGGAGCGCTAGTTGCCTCCTGGCGCGCAGGTTTTTTTAGAATAGTTTGCGAACTCCATATACAGAGCCCCCAAGAGCTAGAAGAGCAGAATCCCCCCTTGAAGTGACCCCATTTTGGAAATTAAACCCCTTTGGGAATGTATCTACAGTGTAGTGACAATTTTGACTCCATGGGTGTTTTCCAGAAACAAGCAGCGGTGGATGTTGCCGAGTGAAAACTGCAAACTGCTGCTGTAGTGACCAGTACGTTGTCGTCACCAGTACGTTGTAGTCACCAGCACGCTGCAGTCACCAGTACGTTGCAGTCACCAGCACGTTGTAGTCACCAGCACGTTATGCCTGCCAGGGGTTCTGGAGACCTGCACCCATAAGTTAGGGGGGCTCTCATCACTACAGAAATGCTAAACATGTGGGCACTAAGTGTTTTTTAGGCACACTGGGGCTCAGAAGGGAGGGGGCATTTGGATTTGGGAGCGCAGAATTTGCTGAATTTCTTTTGGTGAGGAAGGAATTTTACTTTTCCAGAGCCTTTGTGCTACCAGTAACGTGGAAGCCCCTTATATCTCCGTTAACAGATGATGGACCTGAGTGGGGACTTGCTTTTTTTGTGGATTGAGTTAAAGCTTTTATTGGGAACATTTTACATAACATTTGGGATCACATTTATCCTGCGCTCTACGCTGAGCACTTACATCGGGGTTTCCATCTAAATCTGAGTGATGTGACAGATGAAACCCCAGAGGGATCAATTCACTATAATGAGGCAGCAGAGTTACTATGGACTCCGTCTGGCCTCTGCTCAGTGGTCTCCTTTTCAGAAGTCCACAAAACTGTGGCCGATAGCACTTTTATGCAATCCTACAAAGACGGACACCGCCAGATCACAGGTGCTACAGCGTCCACAGTGCCTCCATCTGCCTCATTATAGGGAATCTCCCTCCGGGGGTTCCATCTGAATTACGTATTTCAGAGATTTACATGGAAACTCCGGTGTAAGTGCTCAGCGCAGGATAAATGTGCGCCAAGCCTTACTGTGATCTTTGGGAAGTAGAAAAAAAAAAAGAAAACAGCAGGTGAAGAATTGGATTAATTTTTTTACACCGTTCCTCGTGTGGTATGTGATTAGGTGACTTTATTCTTCGGGTCGGTGTGATTACAGCGATACCAGATTTATAGCGGGTTTTTAGGTTTGGCTGCTGTCACACTAAAAGACACTCTTTAGGGTAAGTTCACACGTTTTTTTTCTACAGCAAAACCTGATCATCTTGGCAGGAAAGAAGCTGCGTCAAAAACGCAGGTTTAGGTGCGTTTTTTGCAGCATTTTTTTTCCTCTTTGTCCATGCCAATAAAGTTGAGTGTACATAGAATAAAAAAAAAAAAAAAAATTAGAACAGATAGATAGAACGAATAGATAGAACAGATTGATAGATTACCTGCGGTATCCTCCTCCCCCGCATTTCCCACGGTGCAGAGGTTTCCTCCGGTCAGGCAGTGAGCGGGCGCAGGCTCGGTGACGTCACCGCTAGTTCCTGCGCCCGCTGCGTCTCATCCATTCCCCAGTACTTACAGCCGGGGGTGGTCTCATTAGCAGCTTTATCTCCCCCAGATTCTGCGTGGGACACTCGGTATATCGGACTACGACGGAGCAGGGAGCATACTGTACGGTTAGATCTTTATTTTATTTTTATTTCAGAAGATCGATGGCTTCGCCTGGAATGGCAGAATAATTAAAAGATGGTCAAAACCGTGCGGTGTTTTATTTCATTAAAAGACTTTTCTTACTGTGTGGTGTGTTTATTTAACCCTTTAATTACTATAGGACTAGTAATGGATAGGTTCTAATTGACACCTCCCCATTACTAAGCCGGCTGGCACCTCACAATAGGAAGGTGGCATTAACCCCTTTCTGACCTCAGACGGGATAGTACGTCCGAGGTCAGAACCCCCGCTTTGATGCGGGCTCCGGCGGTGAGCCCGCATCAAAGCCGGGACATGTCAGCTGTTTTGAACAGCTGACATGTGCCCGCAATAGCGGCGGGTGAAATCGCGATTCACCCGCCGCTATTAACTAGTTAAATGCCGCTGTCAAACGCATCCAGCCGGGTGGCCGGATATGAGCGTATCGCCGACCCCCGTCACATGATCGGAGGTCGGCGATGCTTCTCTATTGTAACCATAGAGGTCCTTGAGACCTCTATGGTTACTGATCCCCGGGCAGCTGTGAGCACCACCCTGTGGTCGGCGCTCATAGCACACCTGCAATTCAGCTACATAGGAGCGATCTGATGATCGCTACTATGTAGCAGAGCCGATCGTGCTGTGCCTGCTTCTCCTATGTAGGCTATTGAAGCATGGCAAAAGTAAAAAAAAAAAAAAGAAAATAAAAATGTGAAAAAAATATAAAAAAAAAAAATATAAAAAGTTTAAATCACCCCCCTTTCGTCCCAATCAAAATAAATCAATTAAAAAAAAAAATCAAACCTACACATATTTGGTATCGCTGCATTCAGAATCGCCCGATCTATCAATAAAAAAAGCATTAACCTGATCGCTAAACGGCGTAGCGAGAAAAAAAAATTCCAAACGCCAGAATTACGTTTTTTTGGTCGCCACGACATTGCGTTAACATGCAATAACGGACGATCAAAAGAACGTATCTGCACCAAAATCGTATCATTAAAAACGCCAGCTCGGCACGCAAAAAATAAGCCCTCAACCGACCTCAGATCATGAAAAATGGAGACGCTACGAGTATCGGAAAATGGCGCAATTTATTTATTTTTTTTTTTAGCAAAGTTTGGATTTTTTTTTTCAACACTTAGATAAAAGAGAACCTAGTCATGTTAGGTGTCTATGAACTCGTAGTGACCTGGAGAATCATAATGGAAGGTCAGTTTTAGCATTTAATGAACCTAGCAAAAAAGCCAAACAAAAAAGAAGTGTGGGACTGCACTTTTTTTGCAATTTCACCGCACTTGTTTTTCTAGTACACGACATGGTAAAACCAATGATGTCGTTCAAAAGTACAACTCGTCCCGCAAAAAATAAGCCCTCACATGGCCAAATTGACGGAAAAATAAAAAAGTTATGGCTCTGGGAAGGAGGGGAGCGAAAAACGAACACGGAAAAATGGAAAATCCCAAGGTCATGAAGGGGTTAAACCCTCATTACCCCACTTTCCACCGCTACAGGGCAAGTGGGAGGAGCCAGGCAAAGCACCAGAATTGGTGCAGCTAATAGGTGAGCCTTCCCTGGGCAGCTGCAGGCTGCTGTTTTTAGGCTGGGGGGGGGGGAATCAATATCCATGGCCCATTACCAGCCTGAGAACACCAGCCCTCAGCTGTCAGCTTTAGCAAGGTTGGTTGTCAAAAATGAGGGGGACCCATGCAGTATTTTAATTTACTTAAATTTTTTAAAAAAAAGCTTGAGGACCCCTCTATTCTTGATATCCAGCCTTGCTGAAGCTGACAGTGAGGGTTGCAGCCCTCAGCAGTGAGTTTTGTCTGCCTGGTTATCAAAATTAGGGGGGGGAACGCTGTTTTTTTTTTTTTTTTAATTTATTTATAGCGCAGGAGCGGTGGATGAAAACTCCCATCATCTGCTCCTGCTGTCACTGTAATTAGCGGCTGGAGGTGTCGGATGATGGGAGCAGTAGTCCCATCAGCTGACCCCAGTGATCCGAGGTGAGCGCTCCTGCTGTCACTGTAATTAGCGGCTGGAGGTGTCGGATGATGGGAGCAGTAGTCCCATCAGCTGACCCCAGTGATCCGAGGTGAGCGCTCCTGCTGTCACTGTAATTAGCGGCTGGAGGTGTCGGATGATGGGAGCAGTAGTCCCATCAGCTGACCCCAGTGATCAGAGGTGAGCGCTCCTGCTGTCACTGTAATTAGCGGCTGGAGGTGTCGGATGATGGGAGCAGTAGTCCCATCAGCTGACCCCAGTGATCCGAGGTGAGCGCTCCTGCTGTCACTGTAATTAGCGGCTGGAGGTGTCGGATGATGGGAGCAGTAGTCCCATCAGCTGACCCCAGTGATCAGAGGTGAGCGCTCCTGCTGTCACTGTAATTAGCGGCTGGAGGTGTTGGATGATGGGAGCAGTAGTCCCATCAGCTGACCCCAGTGATCAGAGGTGAGCGCCGCTGCTGTCACTGTAATTAGCGGCTGGAGGTGTCGGATGATGGGAGCAGTAGTCCCATCAGCTGACCCCAGTGATCAGAGGTGAATGCTCCTGCTGTCATTTAACAGCGTGGGAAGCGCGGCTCTGTGAAATAATCCCCGCCGATCAGAAGCGGTGTTTGCTGCGATTTCATGCATATGACAGCGTATGACACTGTATTGTCGGACCCCCCATACAAGTGAATGGGGTTGGGGTCCGCTCTGCTGGATGACGGGCTGTATGGACGCACCATATGGACGCACCATGCAGCCGGCCATCTAGATGTAGCAGAGCCGAGTGTGACGTCACATCCCGCTGTCCTTGACTTTTCTGCAGCAAATACACTGAAAAAAAGTCAACCTGCTTATATGCAGCGATTTTCTCACCATTCATTCAAGTCAACGGGTGAAAAACGCTGAAAGAAGTGACCTGCTCTATGTCCAAAAAACGCAGCAAAGCACAAAATCCGGATCACACAAAAACCAACGTGTGCAGGAGATTTCTGAGGTCTCGCAGGCTCTGCTGGTACTGTAAAAAGCAGATGAAAATTAGCATAAAAAACGCAGCAAAACCGCCCAGTGTGAACTGACCCTTATTCGAAGACTAGCTTCTCCATCTCCACATTCTCAGAGCTATCAGTTTCCATATTTCGGCCCACAGAGTCGTGTGAGCTCTTGTTTTTTGCGGGACGAGCTGATATTTTTATTGGTAACATTTTCAGCACATAACATTTTTTGATCGCTTTGTATTCCGATTTTTGTGAGGCAGAATGAACAACCACCAGCTATTCAGGAGTAGTTTTTATGTTTTTTATACCTTTCCACGGGTCAGTACGATTACAGCAATTCCTCATTTATATCTTTTTTTTTAATGTTTTGGCGCTTTTATACAAAAAATAATTGTTTTTGCTTCTCTTTATTCTGAGAGCTATAACTTTTATGTCTTTCTGCTGATGACGCTGTATGGCGGCTCGTTATTTGCAGGACAAGATGACGTTTTCAGCGCTACCATGGTTATTTACATGTCTGCTTTTGATCGCGTGTCATTGCACTTTCTTTTCGGCGGTATGATGATAAAACTTCTTTTTGCCTCATTTTGTCCTTTTCTTTACGGTGCTCACTGAAGGGGTAACGTAGTGGGACAGTTTTATAGGTCGGGTGTTCCGGACGCGGCGATAGCAAATGCTTGAGCTTTGGTTCTTGTTTTTCATAATATTTATTTATGGGTACAACATAGTTCTTTTATTATTTTAGGATTTAAAAAAAAAAAAATAGGGAAGGGGTCAATGGAGTGTCCTACGCTTGTGGCTACCTCCTCTGTGCATCACAGGTGACCCTGGAAGATGTGAAGTCACAGCCGCCGCCGTTACCCCCGCAGTGTGCACCGTCTGGGGGGGATGTGTGACAGGAAAGCATTGCGCACTGTACCCTCACCCTGTGGGGTCCGAGCAGCGGTAAGAGAGCGGCCGTTCTGCGGGACAGTCCCTGCTCCAACTAGTGGACTAAACTGTCCACGACCCCACCGCATCTCCTCACCAGTCTAGGATCCCCCCATCACCAGGCCCTCGCAAGTACTAGTCTTGGGGAGACCCCCGCAGATACTTGTCTAGGGGTATCCCCATCTCTGCCCAGCTCCACAGATACCAGGGAGAGCCCCCCACAGGTCCCGAGAGATCCCCCTACACATACTGCCCGGCCCCCTCAGGTACTAGGTCTAGGGAGGTCCCCCTTCCCCCCCCCACAGGTACAAGTCTCGGGGAGGCCCCCACAGGTACCAGTCTCGGGGAGGCCCCCCACAGGTACAAGTCTCGGGGAGGCCCCCCACAGGTACCAGTCTCGGGGAGGCCCCCCACAGGTACCAGTCTCGGGGAAGCCCCCACAGGTACAAGTCTCGGGGAGGCCCCCACAGGTACAAGTCTCGGGGAGGCCCCCACAGGTACAAGTCTCGGGGAGGCCCCCACAGATACCAGTCTCGGGGAGGCCCCCACAAGTACAAGTCTCGGGGAGGGCCCCACAGGTACAAGTCTCGGGGAGGCCCCCACAGGTACCAGTCTCGGGGAAGCCCCCACAGGTACAAGTCTCGGGGAGGCCCCCACAGGTACAAGTCTCGGGGAGGCCCCCACAAGTACAAGTCTCGGGGAGGGCCCCACAGGTACAAGTCTCGGGGAGGGCCCCACAGGTACCAGTCTCGGGGAGGCCCCCACAGGTACCAGTCTCGGGGAGGCCCCCACAGGTACCAGTCTCGGGGAGGCCCCCACAGGTACCAGTCTCGGGGAGGCCCCCACAGGTACAAGTCTCGGGGAGGCCCCCACAGGTACCAGTCTCGGGGAGGCCCCCACAGGTACCAGTCTCGGGGAGGGCCCCACAGGTACAAGTCTCGGGGAGGCCCCCACAGGTACCAGTCTCGGGGAGGCCCCCCACAAGTACCAGTCTCGGGGAGGGCCCCACAGGTACCAGTCTCGGGGAGGCCCCCACAGGTACCAGTCTCGGGGAGGCCCCCACAGGTACAAGTCTCGGGGAGGCCCCCACAGGTACCAGTCTCGGGGAGGCCCCCACAGGTACCAGTCTCGGGGAGGCCCCCACAGGTACCAGTCTCGGGGAGGCCCCCACAGGTACAAGTCTCGGGGAAGCCCCCCACAGGTACAAGTCTCGGGGAGGCCCCCCACAGGTACAAGTCTCGGGGAGGGCCCCACAGGTACCAGTCTCGGGGAGGGCCCCACAGGTACCAGTCTCGGGGAGGGCCCCACAGGTACCAGTCTCGGGGAGGGCCCCACAGGTACCAGTCTCGGGGAGGGCCCCACAGGTACCAGTCTCGGGGAGGCCCCCACAGGTACCAGTCTCGGGGAGGCCCCCACAGGTACAAGTCTCGGGGAGGCCCCCACAGGTACCAGTCTCGGGGAGGGCCCCACAGGTACCAGTCTCGGGGAGGGCCCCACAGGTACCAGTCTCGGGGAGGGCCCCACAGGTACCAGTCTCGGGGAGGCCCCCACAGGTACCAGTCTCGGGGAGGCCCCCACAGGTACCAGTCTCGGGGAGGCCCCCACAGGTACCAGTCTCGGGGTGGCCCTCCTCTGCCCGGCCCCCACAGATACCAGTCTGTCACTATAGAGCCCCCTGCTGACAGCCATGTTGGACAGCAGGCCCCGCTCGTGTCCTCGCACAGACCCGCATCCTTCCTGCAGTAAATACACAGCACACAATATACAGGGAGTTCACAGAACATTTAATATCGGGGATGAAGACAGAGAGTAATGGCGCGTGCAGACGAGCCGCCCAGAGGGAAACTACAGCTCTAGTGCCACCTGGTGGAGCCATTAAGTCAGTGCTCGCTGCTGCAAGACTTGTCCCATGATCAGAGATAAAAGCCACACAAGAGTCCGCTCTGGAGGATGGGGGTTGTTGTCCAGCACATGTATACGTCTGTACAGCAGCTGGTGGTCTCCACAAGGAGAAGCATTTCCGGGGGCCACACACACAACAATCACATGACCAGATTATCGCAATACTCTGGGAAGGAGGGGGGGAGAGGATCGGTGCCGCCTCTTGAACAGAAGGGATCAATTTTATATTAAATAAATCTCCACACACAAATCTATAGATTTCTCATCACAGAAGCTAAAACCGGATAAGATTATATACACCAGGGGACGGCACGTGTGGGGGGCAAATACAACCAGACGGGAGGAAGAGGGGCCACAGGCCACGGAATATTTGTCCTCTCCAGAGAAGGAGCGATCAGCAGCGGCGGCCACGCTGCTCTTTAATCTCCCATCTTTACCTTGGATGTCTGAAAATCAATCAGAAAGAAAAAACAAAATGTAAAATACCGACAAGTCAGACAGACGGGAGCAGAACTCACTGCAGCACAGAGGATCTGAGGCACCAACAAGGGAGAATCGAGCCCAAGAAGATGCTAGGTTAGGAAAACATTTCTCCACAGAGAGATCCAAGCTTCAGAGACTGGTAGCTCTGTAGGAACTGTACGGGTAAGAATACAAGGAAAGAAGAACAGAAAGAATACTATTGTAGGTGTTTACTATTGACTACCTAAACAGACTGAAGCTATGGATGAGCTCATCTTACATCAGATGTCTTTGTAGTAAAAAAAAAAAAAAAAAAAAAAAAGTATATGACAGTGATCATGGGAGATTTTAATTGTCCAGATATTTGTTGGGAATCTCCCCCAGGCAAAACTACTGGGTTCAAAAAATTCTTATCTTCTCTTGCTGACAACTTCATCTTCTAAAAGGTAGAAGAGAGAAAAGGAGGATCTGCAATCTTTGACCCAATTCTTAACAGGGGGGAAATGGTTGAGGAAGTAAAGGTGGCTGGGAATTTGGCAGAGGATGCAAAGCTAGGAGGGATAGCTAACACTAGAGAGAGAAAGGATTCAGGAGGATCTAGATAAGCCTGAACAATGGGCAGCGACTAATAGAGAGGGATTTACCAGGGAGAAATGCAAGATTCTACATCTGGGCAAAAAAAACAAAAAATTACATCTATAGAATGGGAGGACTAGAACTAAGGAAAAGCATGTGTGAAAAAGACTTGGGTATACTAATAGATCACAGACTGCACAGGAGTCAACAGTGTGATGCAGCAGCAAAATGGCAAATACAATTCTGGGATGTATTAAGAGAAGCATAGAGTCCAGATCTCGTGAAGTCATTATCTCCTCTACTCCTCCTTGGTCAGACCTCATCTGGATACTGGGTCCAGGTCTGGGCTCTACATTATATAAAAGACTGAGAAACTGGAGCAAGTTCAGAGAAGAGCGACCAGGATGGTGAGCGGACAGCAAAGTATGTCCTACAAGGAATGGTTAAAGGATCTGGGAATGTTTAGCTGCAAAAAAAAAAAGACTAAGAGGAGACTTAATAGCTGTCTACAAATATCTGAGGGTCCGTCAGTGTAGAGGGATCATCATTATTCTCATCTGCACATAGAAACACGAGAAGCAATGGAAGAAAACAGAAAAGGAGAAGACACAGATTAGATATTAGGAGGGTGACAGTGAGGGTGATCAATGAGTGGGACATGTGGCCACGAGAGGTGGTGAGTTCTCCTTCCATGGAAGTCTTCACACAGAGGCTGGACAGACATCTGTCTGAGATGGTGTAGTGACTCCGGCATTGAGCAGAGGGTTGGACACAACGACCCCGGGGGTCCCATCCAACTCTGACATTCTAGGATTCTAAGATGTGAATAAGCTGACGTACCTGCAAGATGGCGACAATCACCCCAAAAAGCCCAATTGCGCTGCCGAAGATCTCCACGATCAGAATCTTCACAAAGAGGCTGGGATTCTGCGCATCAGCGAGAGCCGCTCCGCTGCCCACGATCCCCACACAGATCCCACAGAACAGGTTGGAGAAGCCCACCGTCAGGCCAGCACCGAACATGGAAAACCCTGAAATGTCACAGGAGGATCAGGGCACGGCGCAGTGGAGCACGTCCTCATGGGGTAAGTGTCATGTCTCGGACAAGACCTATAGAATACTGCCCCCTGTGATGAAGAAGTAGAATGCAGGACAGGTCGTCCCAGTCTGTGACCAGCCCCAACAATAAATCTATCGTACCATGAGCGGCCAGTCTGGAGGTCACTGCGGGGCAGCGAGAGAGGAGCAGGACCCCAAGACGAGCTGCTGAGGACATGCTGCCCCTCATAGCCTAGATTAGGAGATGTGTTGCTGGACGCGGAGGAGGAGGGCCATTGTCTGGACTGACCTGCATGGTAGTTCTTGTTCCCAATCGTCTCAGGAGTATTCGCTTTGAATTGCTGAAACACAAAAAAGCCATGGTTATCCTCCACACTTCATACAGAAGCCTCTGTACTGGTCGTCTGTAGTCTCCACTGCCACCAATAATAGACCGACCGCCACAATAAATAGACACAAAGCAGCACGGGCAGTCATGTGAAGCTCCCCCGCTGCGAGGAGCCGCCTGAGCACACCGGCCAGCGTCGTAGTCTGGCCACAATGCGGGAGCGGCTCTTACCTCCACCATGTTGCTGATCACAATCGCCATGATGATGCCGTAGATCGCAACCGCCTCGCAGAAAATGATACTAGGAGAAGAAAGCTCAGGTCAAGCGTCGGCAGCAGAGGTCCCCGGTCCAATATTAGCGGACACCTTACCTGACCAAATTCTTGGTTTTAATCCGTGGGGCTTTCACCCCTCCACCCAGGATGCTGGAGCCGGTGACGTAGATGCCCCTAAGACAACAGAGGGGACACATGGAGTCACGCCAGAAGACATGCGGCCAAGACGTGCTGAACACTGCTGTCACTCACCATGCAGCGCCCACCACAGAGAGAGAGATGGCCAGTCCGATGCCCAGGTTGGCCCACATGTACGGGGACGTCTCCGTGAGGAACCTGGGAGAGAAATGGGTCAATTAAGAAAGGGGAGGCACCAACCAACACCGTGTCCACAGGGTGGGAGGCACCAACCAGCACAGTGTCCGCGGGGTGGGCGGGAGGCACCAACCAACACCGTGTCCGCGGGACGGGAGGCACCAACCAGCACCGTGTCCGCGGGGCGGGCGGGAGGCACCAACCAGCACCGTGTCCGCGGGGCGGGAGGCACCAACCAGCACCGTGTCCGCGGGGCGGGAGGCACCAACCAGCACCGTGTCCGCGGGGCGGGAGGCACCAACCAGCACCGTGTCCGCGGGGCGGGAGACACCAACCAGCACCGTGTCCGCGGGGCGGGAGACACCAACCAGCACCGTGTCCGCGGGGCGGGAGACACCAACCAGCACCGTGTCCGCGGGGCGGGCGGGAGACACCAACCAGCACAGTGTCCGCGGGGCGGGAGGCACCAACCAGCACCGTGTCCGCGGGGCGGGAGACACCAACCAGCACCGTGTCCGCGGGGTGGGCGGGAGACACCAACCAGCACCGTGTCCGCGGGGCGGGAGACACCAACCAGCACCGTGTCCGCGGGGCGGGAGACACCAACCAGCACCGTGTCCGCGGGGCGGGAGACACCAACCAGCACCGTGTCCGCGGGGCGGGAGACACCAACCAGCACCGTGTCCGCGGGGCGGGAGACACCAACCAGCACCGTGTCCGCGGGGCGGGAGACACCAACCAGCACCGTGTCCGCGGGGCGGGTGGGAGGCACCAACCAGCACAGTGTCCGCGGGGCGGGAGGCACCAACCAGCACCGTGTCCGCGGGGCGGGAGACACCAACCAGCACCGTGTCCGCGGGGCGGGAGACACCAACCAGCACCGTGTCCGCGGGGCGGGTGGGAGGCACCAACCAGCACAGTGTCCGCGGGGCGGGAGGCACCAACCAGCACCGTGTCCGCGGGGCGGGAGACACCAACCAGCACCGTGTCCGCGGGGTGGGAGGCACCAACCAGCACCGTGTCCGCGGGGCGGGCGGGAGGCACCAACCAGCACCGTGTCCGCGGGGCGGGAGGCACCAAC